>NW_026866766.1:0-60433 GCF_026571515.1 Ruditapes philippinarum | reverse complement strand
TTACACACACGCAACTGTATTTTTTCTGCGATTATTTGAGTTTTTAAAACACTGCAGACTGTAACGGTTTTCTGCGATAAAGTTGTTGTGCTTTTAAACACATATGCAGACTGTATATGGATTTCTGATTAAAGTTGGTGTGATGTCTGATTAAAGTTGGTGTGATGTTTACACACATATGCAGACTGTGTGGTTTTCTGCCATTACGTTGATGTGATTATACACAATCCGTACTATTGTCAATAATAATATTTACTATTTTTTATTCAAATCAGAACCAATTCGCTTCCAAATAAAAAGGTTTTGAATCAGCTCATTTTATAAATGTTTGAAACCGTTAAGAATTGCCGCAATTTAATTACAAGAATGCAATAACTTAGACAGTGGGCCAATATCACTATTGAATTATGACCATGGAGTCACAATTCTTTATATAAAATAACCACTGGTCAAGAAAAGTAGGTAAAAGTAAATCAGTCTATGTAAAAGTTTAAGTCTACACAAAGACATGGGCAAAACGAGTTTTCAAAGAGTTAGAAAACGTCAAAGTCAATAAAGTCAAATAGAACGTACTTCTTATGTTGCGATCAAATCAGCAACGTGCAGCAGTCCATAACCAGTTTGAGATTGATTAATTAAGGTTGGTGGTTGGAAGGGGGACAGGGGGTCGGATCGGGGGTTCGATATTCGACTGGTTTCATTTTCAGGGGAAGGGGTGTCCGTTACACCGGCCTTTAAATAAGTGTTATCAGTTTCACAAGGAAAATCATATGTCTGGATCTGCCAATGTCAGTCAGTCTGAATTGTCGACGGATAACGCAAACGAAATGTGAAATCCATCCTTTATCACGTCGCAATATCCGACTGAAGATACAGTTGGTTTCTTTACTATGTATATTACACCTTGTTACATGTCCGGCTAGAACTTGGCGCTTTATCTTGAGGATAAAGATTCGCTAGTTCAAAAAAAAATGAAGTAAAAAATTGTAAACAACATATAAGCCAAATAAAAGACTGGCGAATATTCAATTGGATATGTTTCAGCATTTTTTTTTATTTCATGTCATTCGCTTTTCATGTTTGTAGTTACCATCAGTACATTGATGACACTTTGTAACACAATAAATGTTCATATAAATAATATACATATATATGTAGTTATTTTTGTCATGAAATGTCCTCGTTTATCGGCTGACACGGTAGAAGGTAGTATGTTACACAACATATAACCAGAATATGTTTAAATATAAGTATAATTGGGTATTATTTTCCAAACACCCGTTTATATAGGGCCATATAATCTTTCAAAAATCTTTATAACTAATAATATATAGGAAAATGATGCTGGACAGAAACATTAGATGTGATTTAGAAATCTTCAGATATATTCTAAATTTCTGAAAATATTGCTTCTAGAGTTATCAACCTTGGCACATAAGTGTAAGATGTGAACATAAATAAGTTGTAGTAAAAATATTTACTGCACTGAAATCTGAACGCGGGCGTCGAGTTGTAGAACAGCTCTTCATATACTTGGTATAGTCGAGCTAAAAATTATCTCTTTTTTTAAAAAAACAATTCTAAATCTATTAAGTTCTTAAAAATAAAAAAGTAGATTCTACCATAGAGCATTGTATTGGACACATTTTGGATGAATTTTACGTCGCACCAACACTGTAAATGGTATAATTGTGGAGGAAGACCTCTTGTACCCCTTCGTGGATTATTTCAGACACCTGAGTAGAACCACTGTCGTTCCGTGAGCTAGATGGATACAGCTTAATCCAAATTCCTTACGGCGGTGGGGCGCATGTGTTTGAAGCCGAGGACGTTAACCACTCAGCATCGCACGGATACAGTGATGTCAATACATAAGATTTATATTAGATCTACATTTAAACTGTTGCGCATAGTTTAAAAACATTTGAATATACATGTTTTATACAATGCGGAGTACACAGATGTAAATTTCGTGTTATGTTTATAGAAGTCCAATAGAATTAGTATCGTACTATTGTCATTGTCATATAGCAAACATACAAAATCAAGAAGTTTTTTTTAAATATTACATTATAAGTAAAATAAGTGTTGTACGACGTGTATATAAAAACATCTTTAAATAGAAACGATAGTTTAACTCCGACGGTGAAAGCAATGTCAGCTGGAGTACAATATGGATGTGCTACATATGTTTTGGACAAGGAAGATAAAAAGGAAGCTAGAGAAAGTACAATACGGATGACATTTAGAATCTGGACTTAGAAAAAAAAGAAAATGAATTTGGATCCAAAGATTATTAATGTGGATTACATGAAATCCCATAACATTTTATAAGATGTGAAAATATGAGATTGTTACACACTGATTGTTGTGTACATAACTGAATTTTTTGAACGAATACCATTGTAACAACATGCTCAGTTTTAAATTTCCTGTTACCATGGCAACGAAGGGAAATCTCAAAATTGCCAAAAAATCACTATTTTGCCAAAATTGATTTCAAAGTGCTGCAACTTCTCAATTGATTCAGATAGTCAAAAGCTTTGCAGCGTTGGTGACACGTTACCTTAGGATCGACCTGGGGTCATTTTTAGCCTCTCACAAGTCCAAAATTTTCTTGGCGATGAGGGGGACTGCCGCCCCCTTTCAAACCCCCTAAACAGAAGGGGGCACATCCCCCTTCTGGCAACCCCCTGATGAACCTTGATGATGGGGGCGGCGCCGAAAAAGTGATCACTTTTTTATCAACATTTCTCAAACAAAAACATGTGTTTGGGGCCCAAACAGGACATTTTTTTTCACTATTTGAGGCCTAAAAGGGGGGGGGGGGGGGGGGGTCGAAAGTGCGTTGTTTCGCGTATATATGAGGTAAAGGGTTAATGATCAAAGTCAAACTTTCATTAATCAACACGTCAGTTGATTTGGGCTAAGTTGTTAAGGCCGCCGACTTCAATTATCTTGTCTATTACTGTTGTGGGTCAAATCCAATCAGGGGCCCTGGGTTCTTTCATGCGAGGATTTGTTTGTTTGATTTTACGCCTTTTCCCAACAGTATTTCAGTCATATAGGCGGGTAGTTTCCTATTCATGCAAGGAAGCGATTAAGCTATGTCAGTGGTTCTACTCTGGTGCCCTCTGACGTTTCAAATAATGGAAGAACCCCCGAGGTCTTCTTCCACCAGTAAAACTGGAGAGTCGCCGTATGACATTTACATTGTTAGTGTGATTTAAAATCAAACACAACAAACAACATGTGACGTTGTCACATAAGTAGTTTTTGATAAGTACTATATCATATCCTTAAATAAACAAGATATGTTTGTAAAAGATTTTGTCCCCTATCGGCAGCCAATTAGTGATGTGGCCAGGTTATTGTGACCGATTTTCGACCTAGTCACCAAAAACTCAATAGGGGTTATCTCCTGGTCATGGCAAGTAACTAGGTCATTGTGACCGTAAAGGTTGTGTGCAGCAAATTAATGACAAAGTTATCACAAATTTTACAGATGAATATGTACATAAATTTTATAAATCATGTAGCAAATTTGTTATATTACATCAGACCTTGAAATGTGTGTACCAAAAGCATTTTTAGTTTAGTAACAAATATCAACCAAGGCAACTTGAGTTGTTGAGTTATCGGTCGGAAACCGTTTTAATATAAATGGTCAATGGGACTGACTTTTGACACTTAAATCAATAGGTATTATCTACTGGCCAAGACCAATGCACCTGTAAAGTTTGAAGGTAAAGGGCCAATGAGTTGTTGAGATATTGATCAGAAACCGTTTTTACCTATAAGGTCAATGTGATCTTGACCTATGACCCCTTGACCCCAAAAATCTATTTAGGTCATCTTCTGACCAAAGGCAATGCATTTGAAAGTCAAGGGTCCATGGATTGTTGAGTTATTGATAGGAAATTGTTTTGACATACTAGGTCAATGTGACCTTAACCTTTGACCCCTGACCCCAATAACAATAGGGGTCATCTACAGGCCAAGATCAATGCACCTATAAAGTTTAAAGGTCATATTCCCATGAGTTGTTAACTTATTAATTGGAAACCATTTTGACATTCAAGGTCAATATGACCTTGACCTTTGACCTAAAGATCCCATAAAGCAATATGGGTCATCTTCTGGTCATAAACAATCTCTATACCAAGTTTGAAGTTCCTAGGCCTAAGTGTTCTTTAGTTATTGAACCGGACTATTTGGTCTACGAACGTACCGAAAGGACCAACTGACGAGACAAAATGCAAAGGTATATACCCCCACTTCTTTCAAGAAGGGCATTATAACATAGTTGTCACTAAAAAAAATTCAATGATTTAACCTTGACTATGGCTTTTTAAAGTCATTTGTGCCACAAGTGTTGTAAATTGGTAAATACCAGCATATTATAACAAACTAATCACAATATAAGCAAAGTCAATAATTTGACATTGACAGTCAAGGTCATGTAAAGGTCAAGTATATGATTGTTACAAGTGTAAATAAAATCCGTAAAAGGAAAGTAATAGCCAAATTTAGTAAAATCTAATAATTAACCTTGCATGTCAAGGTCAAATAAAGATCAAAGTTTAGTTTCATCCAACCTTCTTGAAGGTCTTGTCCACATATGAAGACAACCTATACATTAATAATAAATAAATGCCAGTTATAGCCAAAATCAAGTAAAATTAAAGCCAAATTCAATAATTTGATTTGAAAGATCAAGATCAAATCGAGTCAATGTTAAGTTCAGTTTAGTATAGTTTTCATGGATGTCTTGTCAAATTTTGTGACTAGGTATGAAGACAATTGATTAAACTAGATTTGTGTTGTCACACCACAGATGCCCCCGCATGCACCCTCATTTCAGATGTTATAATATTAAGTTCCAAATTTTTTTTGAAAACTGTTTTTTTTTTTCATTTTAAGTTCAAAATTATGCCCTTTAAACTATTCAATGTTAATACAAACCATTTTTATTTTTTTATACAAAGTTCAAGGCACTGACACTATTCAGTGTTAACCTTTTGTAAATTGCATATTGCATATTTGTAGCCAAAATAATGAATACATACATTTCCACAAAAGTATGAGTGCTGAAACTGAAAATTCAAATTTTTTCCAACATTCAAGGGAGATAACTTTGTCCAAAATCATTGAACCATGACCAAATTCAAACTTGGTCTTCTTATTCCTAAGATGTATCTATATGTCAAATTTGAGTTGAATGTGTACAACCATGGGGAGATAATGAATGGAAACTAAAAATTTCTGACTTTTTGCAAAGTTCAAGAGTGATAACTCTGTCAGCTATCATCAAACAATGACCAAATTCGAACTTGACAAGTGTAATCTTGTGACATATCCATATGTTAAATTTGAGTCAAAAATGTACAACTGTTAAGGAGATAATGAACGTAAACTGAAAATTTCATATTATTTTCAAAGTGAAAGGGCATAATTCTGCCAAAATTCATCAAACCATGACCACATTCGTACTTGACCTGCGCATTCCTTTGACATATCCATAGGTCAAATACATGTATGAGTTGAATGTGTAATACCTTTGGGTAGATAATAACCGGAAACTGAAAATTTCACATTATTTTCAAAGTGAAAGGAGCATAACTCTGAAAAAAATCATCGAACCATGACCAATTAAAACTTGACCTGCGCATTCCTTTGACATAACCATATCTTAAATTTGAGATTTATGTGTAATAACGTTGGGGAGATAATGAACGGAAACTGAAAATTTCACATTATTTTCAAAGTGAAAGGGGCATAACTCTGCCAAAAATCATCGAACAAAGACCAAATTTGAACATGACCTGGGCATTCCTTTGACGTATCCATATTTAAAATTTGAGTTGAATGTGTAATACTATTTGGGAGATAATGAACGGAAACTAAAAATTTCATCAAGGGGCATAACTATGTCAAAAATTATCTGACCATGACCAAATTTGAACTTGGCCTGTTCTTTCCTACGATATATCCATATGTAAAATATGAGTTGAATGTGTGCAACTGTTACTAAGATAATGAATGGAAACTGATGATGACGGAAGGACGGAACAGGGTAACACTATATGCCCCAGCCATTTTATGGTGGGGGCATAAAAATAACAAATTTAGCCATTTGTAGCAATAGTATAATAAGATATAATTACTTATATAAGAATGAAGTAAGACAACATTTGGCACAGTAGTTTATCTGAAATATAACACTTAACAAATTAACAAAAGCGATATGACTTTGATGAAATGTAAACAAATATTGGATTTCTTTGCATTTAGGAGATCATGGAATATGTCAAACATGGAAAGCATTAAGCATAGCAAAATCTGGAAGAGCCTAATTGTATTTGTCTTGTGCAAACACAGGTACCAGATGAACCAGTGATATCAACTTCTGTATTATTTAAATATCTGCAAAAACTTTCAAAATACTTTTTTCATTGGCTTAGCTACCAGGGTTTTGGCATTGAATAAATAAATCTTTTCTGAAGAAAAAGATCAATAAAACATGATGCTCTTTCTTGTCGATAAACATAGATGTCATTATACAAGTTTTATGTAATTCATATTAAAATTCTTAAAACTAATACTCAGAATATTTGAATTCTGTGGTTTTCTCTGTCACTAACTACAACATTTCCATTTCCAAGGATAGCCAAACCCTCCAATCCCTTAAACTGGCCATTATCACTTCCATAACTTCCAAACATACAATAGAATCTTCCATCTCCCCGAAATACTTGTATACGGTTGTTTCCACTATCAGCCACAACAACAAAGCCTTGTTCATCAATCGCAATGCCCTTGGGATATTTCATCTGCCCTTGCATCGTACCAATGGAGCCAAATTGGAAGATATAATCTCCATACATACTGAACACTTGTATTCTATGGTTACTACTATCACTTACATAAATCTTATTGTCCAAACTGACAGCGAGGTAATGGGGATTTTCAAATTGTCCATTCTGTCTTCCAAGCCTTCCAAACTTCCTTGCAAAAATCCCATTTGACTGGAAGACTTGAATTCTATGATTTTCTTTGTCACATATATAAATAAAATCCCATACTGTCACAAGCAATGCCCCATGGATAGCTCATCTGACCATCGCCATTGCCTTCTTCACCAAACGCAATTTTAAAATTTCCATTAGAATCAAAGACCTGAATTCTATGGTTATATCGATCTGTTATCAAAAATTCACCCATTGTATTCATTGTAATTCCTGCCAGGCAGTCAAATTCCCCTTCTCCTTGTCCATATGAACCAAAACTTTTTATATAGGTGCCAATATTATCAAACACTTGTACTCTGTGATTACTACTGTCAGCAACATATATATGATCTGACCTGGAAACTGTAACACCTCTAGGCCATACAAATTCACTATCATTACTTCCCCTACAGCCAAATCGAATGATTGACCTGCCCTTGTCTTGATAATTATTCCGAGAAACATTCACTCTCACACTTTCACCACCATCAACTGTGGCAAGTCGAAATGTTGTATTTTCAACTGTATCATCATTTTGATCACTATTTAAAGATGATTCTCTATTTCTATTTGTAGAATCTGCAGAGCTTGACCTTGACACAGTGTCTTCTTCTCTTATTTGCCTAAACTCTTCTCGAGTAAATGTACGACTTCTAGTAGGCGGGGGAGGACGATCACCACTTGAACTTGCTCCGGTTTCTTGCTGCATGGTGTTCTGGGAAGAGCCGCCACTTCTGTTTCTTCGTCTCCGAGCAGTATTGTCATTTTCTTGCCTGGCAGCTGCTCCTAGATTGTTTAACAATCTCGAATCCGATAAATTGTGCCTTCGCCTTTCCTGCAAGCTTCTTCTTGTGTTTGTGTTACTTTGGCTGCCATTGCCAACTCGTATATTACTTCTTGGAGGATATTCAAAATTTACTGGTAGCTCCCATGATAGATTCTGTGGCATTTGACGTCTTGCATTTTCCGTCAAGTTAGTCCCTGAAACATACCATGTCACTTTATCTTAAAAATTTAAGGGAGTGCAAACTTATAATGTAACTAAAATGATTGAAAAGCATTTTTAAGGTTTTATCCTTTTCTACCTTGGACTGAGCTTCCAAAGCTAAGTATGTAGACTGATTTTTACAATTTTTGCAATAATATGATGTAAGTTTGTTTTAATGGACTTGTCTTACTTAGTCTTTAAAACTATTGATACTAAATGTGAGAAAAAAATGTAGCAATTTTATAGTGCATTGTATATAATCAGTTTAGACCCAAGACACTGAAATAAATGTCTAAAACTTACATATTGCTCCTGTTGGTTCCTTTCCCAAAACAGTGCACATGTGATTTACTCAATGACCTAATTAATCTTAATATTAGCAGTTTTGAAATAAGATAATTATTTATTGCCAAACAATATCAAAGTTAAATCAATGGTTTGATAGCAATAGACAAAAATAGATAAATAAATAAGAAAATGCCAAAGTCAAATGAGGTCTTTAATTTCATCAGCATCAGATAATATATTGTTCTCTCGGTCATTAAATGATTTAATCTGCTAAAATTAACATTTTAATATATGCACTGGTCACTTCCACTCACACCGGAATTGAAATAGATATATGTTTCAGATTTTTAGTGTATACATAGCACAAACAAACCATAGATTTTACAAATGGGAGGTAAAACTTTACAAATAATACCAGATTTACAGTATATATTTCAAATGAGACCATTACATCATTTTATCAACATAATATATATTTCTTATACCAGAGTTATTACTGGTTCCCTGTCCTCCAATTAGACCAGCTGTTCTGTCTCTTCTTTGAGCACGTGGAGAAGGACTAGCTTCAATTCCACCTCCACCACCACCCATTAAACCAGCTAAACGCTCTCTTTGAGTTGGTCTAGTGGTATGACCTACATTTTCTGTGACATCAGAAGAGCCACCTCCACCCATTAGGCCAGCAGATCTTTCATCATTTCTACCAACCCTCGAGCTGCGCCCTGTAACAAACAATTATACAATGCTACGTTAAATTCTGTGTTTTACATTGTTTTCTTTGTTTACATATATGCAGTGCATCTTAACCACTACCAAAAGGTTCATCACTGCTAAAAAAATTCTCAAAATGGACAAATGAGCTTTCTTTTTTTGTTGGGTTTTATGTCGCATCAACACAGTATAGGTCATTCAGCATCTTTCCAGCTTTACTGATGTAGGAAGACCTCAGCTGAATAGCTTCCTAACATGACAGATTCCAAAGTCCCTGTCCAGTTTGAAACCCACAGCAGTAGGGCGCAAGTGGTTTAAACCACTCAAAGTGGATTTTTGAAGGTTTTGGTACATAAATAAAAGGAAAACTGAGGACTCCTTTGATAAAGGCCAATCTTGACCCCAGGTCTATAATGTAAAGATCCATTTGATGGTGTTTCATGCAAAATATCTATACTCTAGTACTTAGGGTTTCAGTACAGTAGATTATCTTTACATATAAGTAAAACCCATGACTGACCCTCCACTCAGAAATGATATTAAATATTTGCAAACCTATTGCCACAAGAGCAGAATCAAGTGATGGTTGTCCTCTTCCTGCGGCAGTGGCTCTATCTGGACCTGCTGGTGATAGGTCCCTTGTTGTAATACCTCCCATTGTGACCACACGTGGCGAATTTTCTCGTCCTCTACCTATTCCAACATTAACGGCTGGAGAAGATTCCCTAGAGGACGATGACACGGAGGTGAGAGATGGAGGATCCGAGGCAATGTTCGAATTACTGCTACTACCAGCTTCATCTCGCTCAATGATTGAAAGTTCACCAAAATTTGATATAGCTTGAGAGAATCTGTTACCTTCAAATGTTACCTCTACCTGAATCATATACAAAAATTTGATATAGCTTGTGAGATTATAAGAATCTTACACCGGCTGCCAGTACAGACTGGAATATCTAGCTCAAGGGTAACAGTTCATGGCGGTAAGGAGGCTTTGCTGAGTTACCGATGTAACAGTTACGCAAGAGCTAGATATTTCCTTCTGAGACAACAGTCGGTGTTTTATTCATTTTCTTGCATATAACAAATAAATATAAGGAAATTATGAAAACTAATATTTTCGTTAGCTTTTTTTTCATATATACATGTAGTTGCATATAAGTTAATATTCATACAAGCAGAATGACGTCATCCTGAGAACCCAATTCATTCATAGAGCACACAGGGATGAAGTCATTGAAAACATGCGACTTGTCTCACACTGAGGGCTTAAGACAGGATTTTCTAGCACCACTGAAAACAGTTGATAATCCTGTCTGATAATCATATGCAAGAATCTGTTATTGTCAATTGTTATCTAACATCTGTTTTATGATGAAATGACCAAGTTTGGCGATGATTTATGAAAATAAGTCAATTTATCTATTTACAGCCCTTCTATAATTAAAGTAACATTGCTTTTGACATACCAGTGTTAGAAGATATTAAATGTCATGAAAAGGGTTTCAACACCCTACCTTCCTTTCCCTCGGCAATCTAACTCCGCCTCCATCTTCATAAGTTCTGATAATCTCCATATGCTCAACACACTGACGTTTTAAATCTACCAAATCTTCATCAGGAATTGTTGTATTAGGGCGTGAAAGAACAGACTCAGTCGAATCACAAAAACTTGCAGTACTCGCCAATTCAACTTCCACGTTTTCTTGTAACATTCGCAATGAACGTATCTCACCAAGTAACCACATTTGTACTTCACTGTGCAACAATCTTTGCCTATTTCTTAACTCTGAAATATAACGTTCTATAGTTTCTGTTATTTCAGCTTTTCCTGCTTCAGCCCTCTGATGCAGTTGTTCTGATTTACTTTCTATAACACTGACAGCATCCGAAAATCTTGGTACACCTCTACGTAACTGACTTACTAATCTATTTATATCAAGTCGTAATTGTTCTACGTGAGATCTTTTACAATTATCACATAAAACAGCATTACAGTGAGCACAACGGGACAATGTTAACTGGTTCGAACATTCCGAGCAACCGTTGTGCGGAGATGAAGAAGCTTGAGCATTTGATGAAGCTCGACGCCCACTTATTTGCGGCTGATTTTGATCTGGGGGACCTCTTTCTTCAGCTTGACTTTCTCCAGAGTTTGACGATGCTTGTGTTTGGTTTGATGCCTGCTGAAGCTCTGGCACACGTTGAACAGGTAAGTCTAGGAAGTTTTGTAATGTTCTGTTGGTCGGGAAGGCGGATACACCAGCATATGGCACCCTGTGATCTACTCGACATTCGGGACATTTTATATGGTGAAATCTGAAAATAAATAAATTTTCTTTTCAATAACTTTTAAAACTTTATACAAATACTAGTTCACTTAATGATATAAATACAGATTTTGGGAATATTCTGAATATACGCCCTGTTGTTCTTTCAGTGACCTGGTCAGGATTCAGACAAACAATTTAGAAATGAACTGTAAATTCTTTCCATTCATTTTAAAACATCATGCATATCTTGTAACAAAAAATTCTAAATTTAGTTACCTTTGTTTTGTATATTTGTAATATCAGAGCTTTGAGACATCAAAACTTTTTTATGGCTCTTGATAAGAAATAAAGAAGTATTTCGATAGTTAAAGTGAAGGGCTCACACATTCATCCCACTATCTCCCCTTTTAAATTGTGTTGATTTTTATTTCGATATTATTCAACATGACTTACTCTAAAATATGACCACTGGTTGCTGATAGCTTCATCTTCCCTAAGTTTGAGCTCTTCATGAGTTTTATGTGGATGCATTCATGATTAACCTTCACCTTACAGTTAAGTCTAGATTAATCATATAATATACCCCCATGCAAGGACATGATTTATAATACCTTTTTAGAGAATTCTTAGATGATTTTTTTAAAATTTCATTTTTATAGTCTTATTTTAAGCTCCTGTGATCAGACAGGACATATATATATAACTTTTGTAATGGGCCACCTAAGGATCTTTCCTGTGAAGTTTGGTCAAAATCTGCAAAATGGTTCAGGAGATATATAAAGAAATTGCCGATAAAAACAAATGACATACTTCAAACAATGGGTATCACAAAAAGCTCACCAGTCTGGCCACCTAATACTCAGGTGAGATAAAAATGGGATAAGTACAAATGAGCAGCATCACGAAAAAACCAACATAATGCGTTTGCAACCAGCATGGATCCAGACCAGTCTGATCAGGATCCATGCTGTTCGCTATCAGTTTCTCTACTTGTAATAGACTTGGTAAGCAAACAGCATGGATCCTGATCAGACTGCGTGGATGCGCAGGCTGGTCTGGATCCATGCTGGTCGCAAACCCATTATGTTGGTGTTGTCGTGACGCAGCTCAAATATAGTTGGGATACAAACATAGTTGAGAAGATTACCTATCTATGAGTTGTTCCAGACATGGAGACTGACAGAAAGTATGTTGGCAAGGCAACAGCTTTGGTGTCCTGTATTTGTCAAGGCATATTGGACATCGCAAAAGATCATTTATATGTTGAGCAGCATAGCTCTGATTGGCAACATCATCTTCATCCATTTTATCTGAAATCATTCATTTATATAATGTATATACATTTAACATTTATGTATTATGTGAAATTTAGCTTGTGCCTTTCTTTTGTGAAACTTTAATGTGTTCATGTTCATAATTGTATTTTTAAAAAACTAAAAAACATTAAAATCTTTATTCTGAAATAAATGTCAAAATTCTGCCCCATTCCCCTCTTTGATATATATTTTCTTCTGTTTTTGAAGACCCCCCCCCCCCCCAAAAAAAAACAACAACACAACAAAAACATTTGCTATGAGTTCCACATTACAACTATACATTGGCCTAAACTCAAGGGTCAATAACCCATAATACAAACTTTTCAAGCGTTAAACTCAAATTTTCAAAGTTTATCAACCTTGGTTAATTTAGTGCAACTGTGGCAATATTGAACCTTTAAATCATCAATCAAACAAAAGCCTTATACCGGTATCTACAAATGTATTTATCACTGAGTTTTGAATTCATTTAGGTGTAATGGAAATATCAATTCAAATCAAATAAGAAGAAATACTTTAAAGTTAAGAATTTAGATAAACTTTGCAACACTCAATAGAGAATAATATAAATCTAAACATGACTCCCAGTTAAATAGTTTTTTGGCTACGCTCAACACAAGTTGAAAACTGCAAATTTTAACTAAGTCAGGGGCAATAACTCTACAAATACTGAATAAATCCACAAGCAAACCCCAGGAACAACTTCACATTCTGATAAGCGTTTCTGTTAAGTTCAATGACTCCAGGTCAAATACTTTTTTGGTTAATTGAAAGACACAAGTTGAAAATTGCAAATTTTACTAAGACAAGGGAAATAGCTCTATATCAAATATTTTTTCAAACTCCTAACAGTTGTTACTTCCCTTTATAAGTACACTCACCATTGCCATTATTTAGGGTGTCACATCATGACAGTTTGATAATTTTTAAAATAATTTCTTATTATTCATATTATTCATTTATTTATTCTATCAATGAGAAAAAAATACCTGATAGACAAAAGCAATAGATTAAACAATTTTTTTAAAAATTAAGTATACAGTAAACTCCGCTTAATAACAAACTCATTGGGACATTCAAAATATGTTCCTTTTATCCGGAGTTCCTTGTAAGCATATAGCGAATTAGTTCCTTGTATCAGGAGTTTGTATAGCGAACAGATTTACATATAACGAACTGATTGTTTACAATTGTTTGCCATTTTGAAGAGCATTTGATTAAGAAAAAAAATAGTCATTTATTATTTTTAGACACAATACCTGACAGCGTACTTTTTGGAATTTGAAAATCCTTTGCTATTTCAGTTTAAATTTGACTGGCTTTCTCAATTTCTCATCAAACATCATACTTTGTTTCTAAACTCAATGCTTTTCATTTGCTTTCCATGATTAAGAGTAAACAAGATTTTCGATTTTCCTTCCTTTTATATTGAAGATCTTCTATTATATATTAAGGGTGACTTTTACTAATGAAAGATATTGATTTCTTTTCATTTCAATCAAGCGTACTTTGTAGTTTTCAATGGATTATGCTTGCAAACATGTGTGATTATGTTGAATCCGATTATAAATGATCATAATTATTTTACTCGAGCAAAACTATTTAAGAAAAGAAGTAATAGAATAAAAGGAATAACCATTTTACCTTGGTGACAAGAACTCATGCTATAAATATCCTTAAAAGAATATAACCGTACTCACTACAAGTGAAGTTTACTGTATCGAAAATTCTGATATATGGGATCGTAGTGGCAGAGATCTACGCCAAAGAATTAAGGGGAGATCACTGCGTAGAGATTGATAATTTTTGTGCTATGTGCAACACAATTTTACTAAGTCAAGGGCAACAAGATATGTTTGTAAAACATGTATGCCCCCTATAGGCAGCCGATTAGTCATGTGATCAGGTTATTATGCATGACTCCTGACCAAGTGAACAAAAAATTAATAAGGGTTATCTACTGGTCATGACTAGTCACAAGGTAATGATTATTGTGACCCCATAGGTTGTGTGCAGCAATTTAAGTTATTACAAATCTTACCAAATAAAATATGCATAAATTTTATGAATCTCATTATGATGTAGGCCTCATTAATGACAGCCCAGTTGTTATATTACATAAGACCTTCAAATGTGTATACCAAAAGCATTTTTTTGTTTAATATAAAAATACCAACCAAGGCAACTTGACTTGTTGAGTTATTGGTCAGAAACCATCTTAAAGTACAAGGTCAATTTGACACTGACCCCTTGACCCCAAAATCAATAGGGGTCATCTACTGGTCATGACCAATCATCATATAAAGTTTGAAGTTCCTAGGCCTAAGTGTTCTTAAGTTATTCATCGGAAACCGTTTTTACCTTCAAGGTCAATGTGACTTTGACCTTTCACCCAAAAATCAATAGGGGTCATCTACTGGTCATGACCAATCACCATACAAAGTTTGAAGTTCCTAGGCCTACGCGTTCTTGAGTTATTCATCGGAAACTGTTTTAACCTACAAGGTCAATGTGACCTTGACCTTTGACCTTGAAATCAATAGGGGTCATCTACTGGCCATGACCAATCACCATACATAGTTTGAAGTTCCTAGGCCTAAGCGTTCTTTAGTTATTGATCGGAAACCGTTTTTACCTACAAGGTCAATGTGACCTTGACCTTTGACCCCTTGACCCAAAAATCAATAGTGGTCATCTACTGGTCATGACCAATCACCATACCAAGTTTGAAGTTCCTAGGCCTAAGCGTTCTTTAGTTAATGATCGGAAACCCTTTTTACCTACAAGGTCAATGTGACCTTGACCTTTGACCCCTTGACCTTGAAATCAATAGGGGTCATCTACTGGTAATGACCAATCACCATACAAAGTTTGAAGTTCCTAGGCCTAAGCGTTCTTTAGTTATTCTTACCTATAAGGTCAATATGACCTTGACCTTTGACCTTGAAATCAATAGGGGTCATCTACTGGTCATGACCAATCACCATACAAAGTTTGAAGTTCCCAGGCCTAAGCATTTTTTAGTTATTGATCGGAAACCGTTTTAACCTACAAGGTCAATGTGACCTTGACCTTTGACCCCTTGACCCCAAAATCTATATGGGTCATCTACTGGTCATGACCAATCACCATACCAAGTTTGAAGTTCCTAGGCCAAAGCGTTCTTTAGTTATCCCTCGGAAACCATTTGGTCTACGGAACCACGGACCGACATACAGACAAATGCAAAGCAACATACCCCCTCTTCTTTGAAGTGAGGGCATAATAACTCTACAAATACTGAGTAATTCCACAAGCTAACCCTCAGGTGCACAACAACACATGCTAACCAACTTTCATGTAAAGTTTCATTGACTCTATGTCAAATACTTTTTGTGTTATGTACCACACAAATTGAAAATTGCAAATTTTTACTACGTCAAGGGCAATAACTCTACAAATGCTGAATAAATCCACAAGCCAACCCCCCATTTGAACAACTACATGACTGTGCTTACCAGCATTTCTGTAAAGTTTCATGACCCTAGCTCAAATACTTTTTGGGCCATGCGCGACACAAGTTGGAAATAGCAAATTTTAACAAAGTCAAGAGCAATAACTCTACAAATACTGAATAAATTCACAAGCAAACCCCCAGGTGCACAACACATGCTGACCAACATTTCATGTAAAGTTTACTGACTCTAGGTCAAATACTTTTTGAAAATTGTCAATTTTTACTAAGTAAAGGGCAATAACTCTCAATCCCCATGCCATACCCCAGACGCACAAGTTCACATGATGATCATCATTTATGTAAAAGTAAAGCTTGTTGACTCTAGGTGAAGCACTTTTAGAGCTACATGTGACACAACATGAAAACATGCACTGAAAAAGGCAAATCTAAATCCCCCCCCCCCCATCCTAAAGAAGGGGCACAAAAATAACTGCACTGAATAAACATTAAGGGGTTTTGGGTTTTCTTTATTTTGATATACCTTTAATGGCTTATTAAATTACTCTTTATCTCATCGAAATAGGTCAGATTAAAGCTAATAAATTGATTATTACATACCTGAATCTGGTACAAATTGGGCTTCCGTTTCCAAAAAGTCACATGGAATGGCTACATTGCTGTTGACACCCACACATTTTTTTTCAATTCAATTCCACTTTATTCTATAAGTATAACAATAAACAAACTGTTAATTTACATTTTAACTTACGTATATCTTGTGTGATTAAATCTACTGTGAGAAAATTTAGTCCACTGTTAACTAATGTTGCCAAGTTTACCTCTATGAGATTAATTGAACTATACACCTGGGATTGCGATGCAGCAAACAAAAACAAAATACCTGAAGCTGTTTCTTATTTATACCATTCAGATTTATTAATCTGTTATTACGTAGAAGAGAATACTCTATTTTTACACCAATAGGAGCGCAGTGTAAGAGATGGGAATTCTAGTTCATACAATAAGAACAAAGAATAAGATATTAAGACGTAGATCATATGTAGTTCTAGACTATTATCTTAGCTCTATACTGACAGACATTGCTTACATTGTTGCTGTACAACATAAACATTCACTTTTTCACATTTACTTGCATATTATCATTATATTAAACTGATTTAATATTAATAAGGTCAGATAAAATTTTTAAAAGAATACAAAAATAATATTTACTTTATTTCTATTCTTCAGACAAATTGTTAAACCCAGTTTTAGTGGTTGAATAAACTGCCATCTTAACTTGATCTATAACCTAAAATTAATGACTTAACTAGAAGTCGGATGTGTCGCCTTGTGAGCAGTATAGTTGTCACTTAAGCATTTTCTTCTTAAATGTAGGTTATTTAAAAACACTGCTTAAGGGCAATAACTAAACAAATAAGAAGTGCAGAGTACCAGTTCTTGTGCACTGCACTTCTTCTTGATGAGATCTATCATCCAATGAAGATAATCAAGTCCATAGCTTTTATAGTTGAAGAGAAATGGCCTGGACAAAATTAGTATGAAATTAACAAAGGGCAATAACTCAAAAACCATGGAGTACCGGTTTTTGTGCACTGCACTTCATCTCGATGAGACCTATCATCCTATGAAGTTTCATGTCCAAAGCTTTTATAGTTTAGGAGAAATGGCCCGGACAAAAATAAAGTATGAAAATTAAAAAAGGGCAATAACTCAAAAAATAAGAAGTGCAGAGTACCGGTTCTTGTGCACTGCACTTCTTCTTAATGAGATCTATCATTCTATGAAGTTTCAAGTAAATAGCTTTCATTGTTTAGGAAAAATGGCCCGGACAAAAATAAAGTATGAAAATTAACAAAGGGCAATAACTCAAAAAATAAGAAAAACAGAGTGCCAGTTCTTGTGCACTGCACTTCTTCTAAAATCTTAATAAGATCGATCATCCTTTGAAGTTTCAAGTCCATAGCTTTTATAAATCATGAGAAATGGCCCAGATAAAAATAAAGTATGAAAATCAACAAAGGGCAATAATTAAAAAAATAAGAAATGCAGAGTCGGTTCTTGTGCACTGCACTTCTTCTTAATGAGATCTATCATCCTATGAAGTTTCAAGTCCATAGCTTTTATAGTTGAAGAGAAACGGCCCGGACAAAATTAAAGAATGACAATTAACATAGGGCAAAAACTCAAAAATTAAGAAGGGCAGAGTACCGGTCCTTGTGCACTGCACTTCTGGTTATTGAAAGAAGCATGCATACCAAGTTTGAAGTCAATCAGACTTATAGTGACTGAGTTATGCTCCGGACAAGCTTTAGGGGACGCCAACAACAACGCCAACACCGCCGACAAAATAACCCCAATATGTTGCCTTTTCAAAGTGATCATATCATCTAAGATTCATGACCAAATTCCGCACCAAATTAAGAACTCTAGACTTAATCATCCTCTAGTTATTTGTCAGACAAGCCATTTGATTTTCATTATTATCATATTTATAGGCCACTGTGACTTTGACCTTTGTGGTTTATAATGACCTCAATAGGGGTCATCGTCTAGTCATGACCAATCTCCACACCTAATGTAAAGATTGTAGTCAGTGTTCTCCAGTTGTTGACTCCCCAGGTCTAGCTTTAATGATCAAATGTTGACCTTGACCTTTGACCTCAAAGTTAATGGGCAATTTCACTTAACTACGCCAACACATCAATAGCTGCTTATTTCTTGTCAAGTTATTACAAAAGTAATGCTATTGATGTATTAGTATTTAAAGACAAACTTCTGAAATTTGTTTTGCTTGAAATTTGTTTTGCTTGAATCCAAAATAAAATGTCTTTACAATTTTCATAAAGTAATTTTAATTTTAACTAAGACTTTTTAATTCTTTTAACCATACACAGTTAATTAAGAGACCTAAAAGAATAGCATAGCCAAAGTTATCATCACTTCAAAAATTCTTACTCGATGACAGTTGCTTAGACTAATAGCTAGCGCCCAAAATAGTAGACATATAAATATGAATGAACAGATGATAAATACTGTGCACTGTCTGTATGGTTAGCTCAACAAGTAGTGTTTAAGACTGAATCATGCGATCCAGGTTTAATTCCCAGAAGGCGCAGGTCACTTTCATTGCCATTTTTTTACAGTCATTCGCACTGTACCTCTGCTTTGGCATGTACAGAAGTTATCAGTTCCTTGCGAAAGTGAAGGCAACTAGTACTGGTAAATTGTTTGATACCCTGCAAGTGGCTGAACTATGCTCTGGTAGATTCAATGTGGCTTACTGCCGTGATCCAGAGTGAAAATTACCAACAAGATCATATTGAACACTGTCGGAGATTACAAGATTTATTTGAGCCGCGTCATGACAAAACCAACATAATGGGTTTGCGACCAGCATGGATCCAGACCAGCATGCGCAGCCGCACAGTTTGATCTGGATCCATGCTGTTCGCTATCAGTTTCTCTACTTGTTATAGAGTTTGTAAGTGAACAGCATGGATCCTGATCAGACTGCGCGGATGCGCAGACTGGTCTGGATCCATGCTGGTCGCAAACCCATTATGTTGGTTTTGTGATGACACGGCTCATTTATATGCTTATAATGTCTTAATATAAATTTTGATATACCGGTAGCCTTAACTTATAGTAACATAGTAACTTTTGAGTCATTAATCAATTCAACTTCATAAAATAATAAATAAAATTAACTAATTCATACAGAAAATATTGGATAATTTTAATATCATGATAATTTCTTCTATTAACATATCAAGTAAGTCACTCAAGCTAAGATCTTTTAGATCAGGCTATTTTTACACTTCATTTTTTTTCATGCATAACATACTCATTGTATTTGTGAGAAAACCAATGTAAACTTTCTATTAATATTGAGAAAATACTCCTGAACAAGAATGTTGGCATTATTCCACACATAACTACCTCTTGCCTGCCAACAGACTCTGCAGCATATAAACTGCAAATATTCTAATGTTAATCAGAATAAAGCTATAATTAGATCAACTAATTTTTACTTGCTAGATGGCTTTTACATGTACAGTACTCAAATGTATTTTTTACCATAAAAGTTTATAACTTATTAGTAATTATAAATATGAACATGCAAATGTATTTCAACAATTACTGAAATATTTTCAGGAGGGTGTGAGACTCAGAAAAAGTTTGTAAGTGCACAGCATGTGTGATTGAATTTTCTCAACCTGAACATTTTCATCAAATTTACAAATGGATACAATACAGTAATTGAAATACTGTTCATATGATATGAACAGACATATGCTAGAGTTCAGGGCTCTTAATTCACTAAAATTTTGATGCTGGAACCATTCCTCTCCCAAAAAGTGTATATTTTCCCCTAAAAAAAACCCCAAAAAACAACTCCAAAATGTTTTTTTTATATTAACTTTAGGTGCATTAACCTGTCAAATCAGGAGAACCTATCCTTTTCAATTATAATCCTAAATTTTTTGCAAAATGAAAGACATGTATCAGGGCCTTTTCACTAGTTTTGGGGAAGGCGCCCTAGCCCTTTTTGTGGGGAAAAAATGCGCGATTTCCACACTTTTGGGGAAAATATCATATTTTCACACATTTCGGGGGAATATCATAATTTATTTGCATATCTTCCTCCAATCACATTTAAGGTTTACTATAGTACTAAGCTTTCTGTCCAACAGGAGTAAAAAACATTTTTTACAGATCAATTTATTGACCCTTTATATTACCTCATATTTCCTATTTATAGTATTTTATGTTGGTCATGTGAGGGTTCTTGGTTTGATTCAGAGGGTACATTATTATCAGTTTACACTGCATTACTGGCACTGATGTGCTAGGCTCGCTATTTCCGACAGTTGGGCATGTTGTGCTACTCGGACACAAGGTCATCAATTCATCCAATTTTTAATAAACAATTACAAATGTCACTCAATCGTATTTTCTTCTTGTTCTGTGACATTGTTTACATTAGTGACATCGTATCGGTCGCCATATTGTCGTAACAAATCACATGTGCACTAAAAAATAAGGCAGCAGGGATTTCCCATGCTGTTTTTAGAAAGTTGCAAACTCAGACTGAGGCTCTGAGTTAACATCAATTGTATTAAATCAAGGTATCCCTCTATTGGGTTATTGAATTATTAGCTTTCATTGGACAAAACAATTATCTATTTTAAAACAAGAAAGTTTCTTTACAAGTTTTATTCTTCAGTTAAAGGGGAAATATTTGCCAGAAGGGGAAATTTAAACTGTTTTTTGGGGAAAAAAGGTAGTAATTTGGCTTGGGGAAGTAGCCTGATACAGGCTACAGCAAAGAAGGGGAAAAAGGCCCTGTGTATGTATATTTATCATCATCACCAGTACTGTCACTATTATTATGTATGCACAACAAAAATTGCCAGAAATTCCCCTTACAAAAAAACGTGAATGTGAAAATTGCCCCTTCACTAGGTACTGTCCTTCCAAAACAGAGAGAGCTCTTTAGTTATAGTCATGACCAGTATTAGTTCAGTTTTAATTGAACAAGGGCAATAACTCCAAAAATAGGCAAGGCCGAGTTACAGTTCTTTTGCATTGCACTTCTATGTTATGAGATCTATCTACCTACAAAGTTTCTTGTTGATACCTCTTATGGTTTCTGAGTTATGTCCCGGACAAAGTTAAAAGTCTAAAAATGATCAAAGGGCAATTTCTTTAAAATTTAATAAGGCAGAGTTACCGTTCTTGTGCACTGTACATCTACCCATTGAGATCTATCTACCTACAAAGTTTTATGTTGATATCTCTTATAGTTTTAGAGTTATGTTCTAGACAAGATTTTTATAAAAGGGGAGATAATTAAAAAACGGGGGAAAAAAGAGATATGGCTCTTTTGCACTGCACTTCTACCCAATGAGAACTATCTACCTACAAAGTTTCCTGTTGATATCTCTTCAATTGTAATTTTAGAGTTATGTTCCCAACAAAGTTCAAAAGAGTAAAAATGAACAATAACTCCAAAAAAAATAAATAAGGCAAGGCCGAGTTATAGTTCTTGTACACTGCACATCTACCTACTAAGATCTTTCTACCTACAAAGTTTCATATTGATATCTCTAATAGATTTAGAGTTATGTCCGGGACAAGATTTTTCTAAAAGGGGAGATAATTCCAAAACGGCGCAAAACAGAGTTATGTTTCTTTGACACTGCACTCTTCCTCAATGCCCTCTACCACCGTGTGAAGTTTAAACAAATTATCTCCAAGGGTTTTCAAGTTATGCTCCAGACAATACAACAGACAGACAGACGCACAAGGCAGCGACTACATGATCTCCCTTCTGAGAGCATAAAAATATTGATTTCTGAGACATAATGTGCCTTAACAATGATAATCCAAACAGAATGACCATTTTTGGTCCAAGGAAGTAAGATTTTATAAATCCTTGTTTATGGTCATTTAATAACATTTAAATAATAAAAATAATAAAATAAGATAAAGCATTAATTTCCTTCTACTAGTAAACAAGAACCGGTTGAACCGGGTGATGCTCCCCGAGAAGGTTCTGGACACAGGAAAGTATAAAAAAAATGAACAAAGGGCAAAAACTCCAAAATTAGGCAAAGCGGAGTTATGTTTTTTTTGCACTGCACTTCTATTCAATGAGATCTATCTATCTATAAAGTTTCCTGATGATATCAGAGTTATGTCCCGGGTAAAAGTCAAAGTGTAAAAATGAACAAACGGCAATAACTCCAAAATTAGACCAGGCTTTGTTCAGGTTCTTTAAGCATTGCAATTCTATCCAATTATATCTAGCTACCTACAAAGTTTCATGTTGATATCTCTAACAGTTTTAAAGTATTGTCCAGGACAAAAGTCAAAAAGTAAAAATAAACAAAGGGCAATTACTTCAAAATAAGGCAAGGCAAAGTAATGATTCTTAAGCACTGCACTTCCACCCAATGAGACCTATCTATCTACAAAGTTTCATGTTGATATCTCTTATAATTTTAGAGTAATGTCCCAGACAAAGTCAAAGTGTCAAAATGAACAAAGAGCAATAACTCCAAAAGTAGGCAAGGCAGAGTTACGGTTCTTGTGCACTGCACACCTACTCAATGAGATCTATCTACCTACAAAGTTTCATGTTGATACCTCTTATACTTTTAGAGTTATGTCCCGGACAAAGTTCAAAGTGTAAAATAAACAAAGGGGGATAATTCAAAAATTAGGCAAGGCATAGTTACGGTTCTTGTGCACTGCACACCTACTCAATGAGATCTATCTATCTACAAAGTTTCATGTTGATACCTCTTATACTTTTAGAGTTATGTCCCGGACAAATTTCAAAGTGTAAAATAAACAAAGGGGGGTAATTCAAAAATTAGGCAGGGCAGAGTTACGGTACTTGTGCACTGCACACCTACTCAATGAGATCTATCTTACTACAAAGTTTCATGTTGATACCTCTTATACTTTTAGAGTTATGTCCCAGACAAATTTCAAAGTGTAAAATAAACAAAGGGAGAAAATTCAAAAATTAGGCAAGGCAGAGTTATGGTTCTTGTGCACTGCACACCTACTCAATGAGACCTATCTACCTACAAAGTTTCATGTTGATACCTCTTATACTTTTAGAGTTATGTCCCGGACAAAGTTCCAAGTGTAAAATAAACAAAGGGGATAATTCAAAAATTAGGCAAGGCAGAGTTACGGTTCTTGTGCACTGCACACCTACTCAATGAGCTCTTTCTACCTACAAAGTTTCATGTGGATACCTCTTATACTTTTAGAGTTATGTCCTGGACAAATTTCAAAGTGTAAAATAAACAAAGGGGGTAATTCAAAAATTAGGCAAGGCAGAGTTACGGTTCTTGTGCACTGCACACCTACTCAATGAGATCTATCTACCTACAAAGTTTCATGTTGATACCTCTTATACTTTTAGAGTTATGTCCAGGACAAAGTTCAAAGTGTAAAAATAAACAAAGGGGAATAATTCAACAAGAGGGCCATGATGGCCCTGAGGTCGCTCACCTGTATATAGGCCCCCCCCCCAACCCCCCCCCCAACGTTGCAAGGCCAATTTAACCCAAGGGCTTTTATTTGCACAAACTTGGTAGACACCCATAAGAAGATGTTTTCATGCTAAACAACTAAGCTCTAGCTCATTGGGCTTTTTAAAAGAAGATTTTTTTAAAGTTTTTACTATACACATATAGTTAAAAACAATGACACCCCTGGGCCGGGCCAGGGCTTTTATTTGAACAAACTTTGTAGACACTTACTAGAAGATGTTTCATGCTTAATATCTAAACTCTAGCTATTTGGGTTTTTTCAAAGAAGAGACTTTAAGTTTTTGCTATACACATATAAAGAAAATCAATGACCCCCGGGGCGGGGCCAATTTTGACCCCAGGTCTTTTATTTGAACAAACTTTGTAGACACTCACTAAAAGATGTTTCATGGTTAATATCTTAACTCTAGCTATTTGGGTTTTTTCAAAGAAGATTTTAAGTTTTTGCTATACACATATAAGGAAAATCAATGACCCCCGGGGCGGTGCCAATTTTGACCCCAGGGCTTTTATTTGAACAAACTTGGTAGACACCTATTAGAACATGTTTGATGCTAAATATCTTAGCCATAGCTCTTTGAGTTCTTTAAAAGAAGATTTTTTAAGTTTTTACTATATGCATATAGGGAAAATCAATGACCCCCTTGGGCGGGGCCAATTTTGACCCCAGGGCTTTTATTTGAACAAACTTGGTAGACACTTATTAGAACATGTTTCATGCTAAATATCTTAGCTCTAACTCTTTTAATTCTTTAAAAGAAGATTTTTTAAGTTTTTACTATAAATTATGCATATGGGGAAAATCAATGACCCCCTGGGGCGGGGCCAATTTTGACCCCAGGGCTTTTATTTGAACAAACTTGGTAGACACCTTTTAGAACATGTTTGATGCTCAATATCATAGCCATAGCTCTTTGAGTTCTTTAAAAGAAGATTTTTTAAGTTTTTACTATATGCATATAGGGAAAATCAATGACCCCCCGGGGGCGGGGCCAATTTTGACCCCAGGGCTTTTATTTGAACAAACTTGGTAGACACCTATTAGAACATATTTCATGCTAAATATCTTAGCTCTAGCTCTTTGGGTTTTTTAAAAGAAGATTTTTAAAGTTTTTACTATATGCATATAGGGAAAATCAATGACCCCCCGGGGCGGGGCCAATTTTGACCCCAGGGCTTTTATTTGAACAAACTTGGTAGACACTCACTAGAAGATGTTTCATGCAAAATATCTAAGCTCTAGCTCTTATGGTTTTTTAGAAGGAGATATTTAAAGTTTTTTCTTTCGGTTGCCATGGCAACCAGAGTTCTGCATGGAATTAAATTCTTTGAACAATTTTTAAAGGTGACCACCAAAGGAACATTCCTGTGAAGTTTGGATGAAATTGGCTTAGTGGTTTATGAGGAGATGTCATTTAAAGTGAAAGTTTACGGACGGACGACGGACGGACGACGGACGGACGGACGGACGCCGGACAAAAAGCGATCACAAAAGCTCACCCTGTCACTTTGTGACAGGTGAGCTAAAAATTAGGCAAGGCAGAGTTACGGTTCTTGTGCACTGCACACCTACTCAATGAGATCTATCTACCTACAAAGTTTCATGTTGATACCTCTTGTTGTTTCAAAGTTATGTCCCGGACAAGAAAAGGGGACGGACGGACGGAAAGACGGACGGACGGATGGACGGACGGACAAGGCGGCGACTATATGCTCCCCCGAAATTTTTTCGGGGAGCATAAAAATATGTCATCATGTTAATTTTTGGCTTTCTAGTAAGATACATGTATATAGACCTAACAATGCCAGTATCACATTTACATGTACATGTATAAACATGCACATGTATAATGCCAAAACTAATTTTGTTGCAATGAGTCAAAATTGCTGCACAGGTTTAATTGCATCTTCTTGGCCCTTTCCGTCAAACTTTTGATAAGAACTTTGATTGCAATAATATTGAATACCATATTTAAGTCTAACCTACTCTAAAAACTAAACATGTATTACTTAAACAAATAGTATTTAAATGTTAGGATTTGTTGAAATAGTTTATTTATGTTCAATATATTGTGTACAAGTCCACTTGAATAGGTAAATTTATAGTTTATAAATTTAGAACATACAGGTAAAAAGTATGATATTAAATATACTATTATGTTTTAAGAAACTGAAAGTAAAAACTGAATAGCTGTTTATAATTTGTTGACAACGGCATTCTGTAATTGATTCCGATAATTGTCAATTATATTCTTTAATCATAACTTTACTGAAATTGACTTAATGTTATAACAAGTACATATGTTTCTAATTATACAAAGATAACACCCTCTGTTGTTGTTTAAATCTAAGGTGACATTGTAGAACTCATTAACTCTAGGAAGTTAGTTAAATAATAGAAATCAATATTTTATATTATTTTTTAATTCTTTAAAAATGTCAAACATGTGCTTTGTATTTTTTAAGTGTGTTAGATGTTTATCAACTGCAGAATGTAGTCAATAATAGCCAAGGAGTTCCGATTAATTGGCACATGTATGTTTTGTATTAAGTTTTTAATTGATAAATAAAATTATACAATTATAATAATCTAAAAACCATGTGCAAATATTTCTTCAGACAAAATGTAAATTAGTGTAATGTACACATTTATTAAGTAGTTTTATCTCAAAAAGACGTATATATGTTACTTTCAAAGAGGAAGGTTTTAGTGTAATGAACAATTTTGCAGTGGGATATGTTAATTATTATGCCTGCAACTGTAACAATTTGATGAATGTACCCTAATTACAGCTCTGCAACCTATGTTTACATCATTCTACACTGCGTATTCAATGTAACATATGTGTTCACTATGTCACAGTGTTAGGGGAAAATATTTGTTATCTTACTAATATAATAATGATTATTTATAAATAAAATTCTTAAAGCTACATGCCTCCAGAAGATGAAAATATTTCAATAAAATCAAACTTGAAAAAATGAACTAAGATGTAAGGAAACAGTGATTTTTTTCCTGTATTTTACAGCCGAATAAAGGCTGTTTCCCCTAGCCCAAAATAAGTATATTTTCCCCTAAAAAAGCTAATATTTTCCCCTAAATTGCCTCCAAAACCATGACTTACAGTATTTAACTTGCATTAGCTAGAAGACAAAAACTGTCCCTATAAATAGCCTCTGCTATGTAAAATGAATGTCAAATTGAATTGAATTTGAAACTTTTATGAGATGTGTGGATACATTCCATTCTTTGTTTTTGGAATTTGATTTCAGATTTTCCTTTTTTTCTGATTTATGGCACTATATTTCCCCCCTCAGAAAACCACAGGTTGTTTTGAAAATTGGAAAAACTGGGAAAGGTAAAAAGTTTCAAGATTCAAGTAATATTTTACATATTATGTGCGATTAATGACTGATTTTTCTGTTTTTTTGCAGCTATATTTCCACAGCATTACTAAAGCAGAAAAGGCTTTTTATGCATATTTTGACCACTTTTTGGGAATTTACAGGAATGTAAGTGCTTTTGATAATGTGTAAATTGCTTTCACATTATTACAAATTCAAATACATTTTCAATGTTTTCATGAATCTGGAGGCATGCTGCTTTAAAGTTGTCTATAAATTTTAAGTTGTTACTGATTTATGTTTCAAGTGATAGAAAAACCATCAGTACTAAATTCCAATTTTTTTGAAGTGCTTGATAAAGTCTGTGAAATAGTGTTTCAAAAGACTGTGACCTACAAATTTTAGGAGAAGTGATTTATATAAAGTATACATCTTAAATGTTAACTTAAGCATTATTCTTAACAGTAAAACAAATAAGTATTCTCAATCTCAGCATATAATTTAAAGTCAATGTCAACACCATTTTCCAATATCACAAGTATGGATAATGCAAATTTATAGCTAAAATAACTTAAAATGATATTAACTTTCTAAAAAAATGAAATTTTAACAAAAACGACATCGACAAAGGCAATTTAGGCGAGAATATTCCAATTTTTCTTCTTTCATAAAAAAACAACAAAACAAACCAACTTCGCTGAAATCTATATTTCCCAAGCTATTCAGTAAGAAGGTATCCGCCCATACAATTTATGTGGTATTTGCTATCCGTACCAATTAGTGCCACTTTTACAGGTGAGCTAAGCAATCTATCTTCTTAACAAAACAGCAGACTTTAGACTTCAACAGTTCAGTGACATGTTGAATAAATGACAATTTTGATGCAATTTAACAATTTTAGTTATGAATTAAGTGATCATAATACCAGTGTAAATTTCTGATTAAGTAAACATTTACTGCTTTTGCTAACTGATGTTGAGAAATGCACAGAACTGTCAATAATATTGTTATGCTGGTCATCAACGATTTTCTGTTAAAATTTCAAATGAACAGGCATTTTTTTTTTTGATAGCATGCAGGTATATTGGATGATTGCAATGTAAAGCAGTTGCACAAAACCAGATGTATACATAAGTATACTGGTAAATATCTATTTAGAGAAAATTTCTGTATGACTTTTCATGTACTTGCAAAAATTTACACAAAGAAAAGATGTTACATTCTAGTCCTTATAGATAGAGACCTTCTACTGACAATGTTTCATATCTGAGCTCAAGCCCTTGAGGTTTTATAGAGGAAACTTTTAAAGTTTTTTCTTTCAGTTGCCATAGCAACCAGAGTTCTGCATGGAATGGAATTTTTATTAACAATTTGGAAAAAGCTTCATGCTATGAACAAATGTTTTAGCAGGAAATGTTGCTTGAAAGTCAACAAAAATTTACAACAGACATGAGATACAGCATGGTCACAAAACCTCACAAAATTATGAAAAAGTTACGACTCTTGCACACTGCACTGACCTCCTGACTGTTACCTCAAGTTTTTTTCGAAATAAGCTGCAGACAAAAATAACAGAGGGCAATTACTCAAAAACAATTATGTCTAGAGTTATCATTCTTGTGTACTGCACTCCTTCTATATCAGATTTCAGATTTATTTACCTATAAAGTTTCATTAGTTGATATCTAAAATAGTTTTTGAGTTATCCTCAGACAAATATGTTGGATAGACTGACAGAGACTATTACTATGACACCTGCTGCCTTTTTAGTAACTGAAGCCAGGACCCTTCCCAAAAGTAACTGGAAAATGCCGTATTGGGGTGGGGGGAAAATCCCGGGATCCGGGACGCCCGGGATCGTATAATATATAGAGGGAAAACTAATATTAAACTATATTTGTGTTGATTATTGTCGTAATGAAATGCGATTAAACGTTGTATTGTATGTACTAATGAACGTTAAACTAATTTAACTTAGGATCTAAATCATATTTAGAGCTATTTATTAACAAACTTAAAATGCAGAAATCACAATACTTATAATTATATGCCTAATTAATTGGAAAAATTAAAGACTTTATTCTTGAATTGTTCAAATCCCGGGATCCTATACTGGTTTGGGAGATAAACTCGGCCGAAAATCGGTGTTTTTGGGGCATATTTCATTTATTTGTTTACGTATTCTGATGAATCTTGCACAATAATAAACTTCAGCTCTTTGATATTCTGGTATCACCATAAAAGTTATATTTAGAAACAAGACGGGTAATTTTGAGAGGCCCTGAAAGAGGTACGTAAAAAGCACATTTTTAACACGCGCGAGTAGATAATTTCGGCTCTTTGTTTTTCTTCTTAAATCATTTTTAATGAGTAAATTAAAAAGTAGAATAACATGTTTAGACATTTTATTATTCCTTTGTTATTCATATATGTCAAATAAAAAAATATTTTTTATCAGAAATTTTCAATAAGGACTGTTACTTTTATACAATGTTATGTAAAAAAAAAAACAACAAAAAACTCAGATACTTTTTTTGGAAAAAGACATGCATTTTCATTTATTAACATACGAAATATGTAGTTTTAGAATTAGTGATTCAAATGTATTTTGGCTTGGGTAACTTCATAATTTAACAGAGCGAAGAAGAAATTAATTTAGTGGTATTCAACCTACACAATAACATTTAGAGCATTAATTTTAACATCAGTTTTTCAATCCATTGCACTAAAAGATTACATTTGTGATTATTTGTGCAATCGGAGTTTTTCTGAGTTTGCAAGACAAAATTGAGTCTAAATTCATCTACAAAATGTATCCGTGAACATCGTCTGCTTTACCAGTTGTCGGTCAATATATAAAAGTATCTCTGTACGGGCCTCAAAATGAGCATCTACTGCGCATGCATACAGCAATCTGATTTCCCGTACTATTTATAGGCATTTTTTTTAAACAAACGGGTTAAAGTTTGTGCTATTTTTTAAATATCTTACCAAACTCGACAAAATTTCCAGATATTGTCGAATTCCAGCGTTCGTACAAGATGGTGAGCTTGATTACATTAAAAAAGCCGATAAGTCGATTAAATTATAAAAAGCCAAGTTTATCAACCAGCAGAAGTTATCTCCCCAACCAGTATGTTTTAATACGATCCCGGCTTTTCTGAAAACTATATTCTTGAATTGTCAATTCCTGGGATCCCTATATGTTTTAATACGATCCCGGCTTATCTGAATTTCCGGGATCCCTATATTTTTAATACGATCCCGAAAATCGTGAAAAAAACATTATTTTTAAAGATTTTTATAACTTCTATACAAATCAAACTTATTCAGAAATCTCTACAAAAAATTCAAATGATGATGATAACAATAATTATAATAATACACCGAGAGTAGGTGGTCAATTCCCGGGATTACTATATGTTTAATACGATCCCGGGTCCCGGCTTTTCTATAGGCGATCCCGGGATTTCCCCCCACCCCGTATTGGGCCAGGGCAAAAATGTCCTATAGACCAGTTGAGGCCAAAATGACCTGATGAATCTTGCACAATAATAAACTTCAGCTCTTTGATATTCTGGTATCACCATAAAAGTTATATTTAGAAACAAGACGGGTAATTTTGAGAGGCCCTGAAAGAGGTACGTAAAAAACACATTTTTAACACGCGCGAGTAGATAATTTCGGCTCTTTGTTTTTCTTCTTAAATCATTTTTAATGAGTAAATTAACAAGAGGGCCATGATGGCCCTGAGGTCGCTCACCTGTATATAGGCCCCCCAACCCCCCCCCCCCCCCCAACCTTGCAGGGCCAATTTAACCCAAGGGCTTTTATTTGCACAAACTCGGTAGACACCCATAAGAAGATGTTTCATGCTAAACATCTAAGCTCTAGCTCATTGGGCTTTATTGAAAGAAGATTTTTTTAAAGTTTTTACTATACACATATAGTTAAAAACAATGACACCCCTGGGGCCGGGCCAGTTTTGACCCCAGGGCTTTTATTTGAACAAACTTTGTAGACACTTACTAAAAGATGTTTCATGCTTAATATCTAAACTCTAGCTATTTGGGTTTTTTCAAAGAAGATTTTTAAGTTTTTGCTATACACATCTAAGGAAAATCAATGACCCCCGGGGCGGTGCCAATTTTGACCCCAGGGCTTTTATTAGAACAAACTTGGTAGACACCTATTAGAACATGTTTGATGCTAAATATCTTAGCCATAGCTCTTTGAGTTCTTTAAAAGAAGACTTTTTAAGTTTTTACTATATGCATATATGGAAAATCAATGATCCCCCGGGGCGGTGCCAATTTTGACCCCAGGGCTTTTATTTGAACAAACTTGGTAGACACTTATTAGAACATGTTTCATGCTACATATCTTAGCTTTAACTCTTTTGGTTCTTTAAAAGAAGATTTTTTAAGTTTTTACTATATGCATATAGGGAAAATCAATGACCCCCTGGGGTGGGGCCAATTTTGACCCCAGGGCTTTTATTTGAACAAACTTGGTAGACACCCATTAGAACATGTTTCATGCTAAATATCTTAGCTCTAGCTCTTTTGGTTCTTTAAAAGAAGATTTCTTAAGTTTTTACTATATGCATATAGGGAAAATCAATGACCCCCCTGGGGCGGGGCCAATTTTGACCCCAGGGCTTTTATTTGAACAAACTTGGTAGACACCTATTAGAACATGTTTCATGCTAAAAATCTAAGCTCTAGCTCTTTTGGTTCTTTAAAAGAAGATTTTTTAAGTTTTTAGTATATGCATATAGGGAAAATCAATGACCCCCCCGGGGCGGGGCCAATTTTGACCCCAGGGCTTTTATTTGAACAAACTTGGTAGACACTTATTAGAACATGTTTCATGCTAAATATCTTAGCTTTAACTCTTTTGGTTCTTTAAAAGAAGATTTTTTAAGTTTTTACTATTTGCATATAGGGAAAATCAATGACCCCCCTGGGGCGGGGCCAATTTTGACCCCAGGGCTTTTATTTGAACAAACTTGGTAGACACCTATTAGAACATGTTTGATGCTATATATCTTAGCCATAGCTCTTTGAGTTCTTTAAAAGAAGATTTTTTAAGTTTTTTCTATATGCATATAGGGAAAATCAATGACCCCCCGGGGCGGGGCCAATTTTGACCCCAGGGCTTTTATTTGAACAAACTTGGTAGACACCCTTTAGAAAATGTTTCATGCTAAATATCTTAGCTGTAGCTCTTTTGGTTCTTTAAAAGAAGATTTTTTAAGTTTTTACTATATGTATATAGGGAAAATCAATGACCCCCCGGGGCGGGACCAATTTTGACCCCAGGGCTTTTATTTGAACAAACTTGGTAGACACTCACTAGAAGATGTTTCATGCCAAATATCTAAGCTCTAGCTCTTATGGTTTTTTAAAAGAAGATATTTAAAGTTTTTTCTTTCGGTTGCCATGGCAACCAGAGTTCTGCATGGAATTAAATTCTTTGAACAATTTTTAAAGGTGACCACCAAAGGAACATTCCTGTGAAGTTTGGATGAAATTGGCTTAGTGGTTTATGAGGAGATGTCATTTAAAGTAAAAGTTTACGGACGGACGGCTGGACGCCGGACGGACGCCGGACTAAAAGCGATCACAAAAGCTCACCCTGTCACTTTGTGACAGGTGAGCTAAAAAGTAGAATAACATGTTTAGACATTTTATTATTCCTTTGTTATTCATATATGTCAAATAAAAAAAATATTTTTTATCAGAAATTTTCAATAAGGACTGTTACTTTTATACAATGTTATGTAAAAAAAAAACAACAAAAAACTCAGATACTTTTTTTGGAAAAAGACATGCATTTTCATTTATTAACATACGAAATATGTAGTTTTAGAATTAGTGATTCAAATGTATTTTGGCTTGGGTAACTTCATAATTTAACAGAGCGAAGAAGAAATTAATTTAGTGGTATTCAACCTACACAATAACATTTAGAGCATTAATTTTAACATCAGTTTTTCAATCCATTGCACTAAAAGATTACATTTGTGATCTATAATTTGTGCAATCGGAGTTTTTCTGAGTTTGCAAGACAAAATTGAGTCTAAATTCATCTACAAAATGTATCCGTGAACATCGTCTGCTTTACCAGTTGTCGGTCAATATATAAAAGTATCTCTGTACGGGCCTCAAAATGAGCATCTACTGCGCATGCATACAGCAATCTGATTTCCCGTACTACTTATAGGCATTTTTTTTAAACAAACGGGTTAAAGTTTGTGCTATTTTTTAAATATCTTACCAAACTCGACAAAATTTCCAGATATTGTCGAATTCCAGCGTTTGTACAAGATGGTGAGCTTGATTACATTAAAAAAGCCGATAAGTCGATTAAATTATAAAAAGCCGAGTTTATCAACCAGCAGAAGTTATCTCCCCAACCAGTATGTTTTAATACGATCCCGGCTTTTCTGAAAACTATATTCTTGAATTGTCAATTCCCTGGATCCCTATATGTTTTAATACGATCCCGGCTTATCTGAATTTCTGAGATCCCTAATTTTTTAATACGATCCCAAAAATCATGAAAAAATACATTATTTTTAAAGATTTTTATAACTACTACAAATCAAACTTGTTCAGAAATCTCTACAAAAACATTCAAATGATGATGATAATAATAATAATACACCGAGAGTACATTTAGGTGGTCAATTTCGGGATTACTATATGTTTAATACGATCCCTAGTCCCGGCTTTTCTATAGGCGATCCCGGGATTTCCCCCCACCCGTATTTTGGCCAGGGCAAAAATGTCCTATAGACCAGTTGAGGCCAAAATGACCTGAAACCTGTGACTGAAACTGGTACAACAATTTAACACTTTTGACAAGATTTTCCTGTGGCATAATTTAACATTTAAATAATTTTTTTAGTTAATTCAAAATTTGTCATGAACCAAGGTAACAAACTGTGGAATTAATAACACTAAATCTAAATGCGATTAAGAATTTATCAATCCTAAATGCGTCTGCGTGATCGGATACCAATGATCAACGGAGGTAAAAACGAAGCATTTATGTGAAAAATACTAATTTTGTACCTCAACTACTCACATGACAGTGTGCTTCACTTTTGTATCGGGCAATATCCGGTTTAATTCCAGTAGAGGATTATAATTAAAGCTCATCTTTTATCTAAATGAAAATTGACAGCTCACTTGTGATAGATCAGTGTATAGAACTGTCGCGATTGATTATAAAGGGATTGACAATACAAGCAATCGACTTACCTTCCACGTCTGGATCGTAGCCAAGCTAGGAATTGCCTAATTCTTCTTGTTATATATTACACACAAATATGGCGCCTAACTGTCAGCCTAACACACTAGTTCCGGTTGGTCCGGAACCTTCCGTTAACTTTCGTCAACTCCCGTAACCAGTACCATACGGTACTACACTCCTCCCCGTCCTATTCTTTAGGAGGGGTCTGTGGCTCCAGGAAGTTAACCAAGCACTGACGCCTCTCTAGTCCAAGGGCAGACTAGAGCTTCCCGGTTCATACCGGTACTGGTACTTGACCATGATGCCAGAGGGCTGGACAACATGGCCTACTTGACTGAACCGTACCAATTTCAGCCAAGCCTCAAACCCAGACACTCAATGGCTGTCAGACACTTTAGGAAAGCTAAGGAGTTGGGACTCCTCAGCTGACAAGCTGAACATGGCTTTCAGATTGTCTTCCTGGTGTCTTTCCAGCATGGATATCAATGACAGTAGACAGCGCCACTGCAACAAAACTGTCACAGCATTACCTTTTACCTTTGGGGTGAGATCTTTGGGCAAGGGTACCCTAAGAACCTCACAGAACTCCTTCGCTGCTTTCCTGTGATTACTGGTGCAAGTTTCCTGAGAAACCGGAACACCAGCACACTCCAGGTAAGCTACCAGGTCAAACAAAGTGCTATTAGACCCCAATAACCACCTGATCACCAGCTTCAAAGCACCAATCCTTCTGTTCGTAATGCTTTCACCTGTCAAACACATTTGGAATATGCCAGGGAGGTGGGCCTCCATAGCATGTCTCTGGGTAAGATCCTCAAAACATCCCGGCACTGGGCACCGAGATCCTTGCTGGCCACAGGGAATATCCTCTAAAATCTGTGCCAGCAACGGAACATCTACATTATCAGGAATGGCCCTGATATCAGATGCTCGGTCTCTAACGCAACCTATACTTACCTTCTCTTCCCCTCCACTGAAGATTTGGCCTTCAGAGAGGGACTGTTGACCATGCTCACCGACCTCATTGGCAAGGACCGGCTGGCCATCAGCATCTGGTTGGTTTTCATGAAAATCAATCCCGTAGATGACAGAAACCCTGGTATCCTGCTGGCCACCTAAACCGGAATCAGAAGACTCCACTGGTTTGGTTACCAACGGTACCACCTCATCTACATCTGTGAAGAACTTGACCCAATTGGTATGGGCCTTTTTACAATCTTCACAGCCACCACAAGGCAACTGATCCAGCCGCGCACCAGCAATTCCACCTCGGCATGTCCCACTTTGCAGTGGTATTTTTGACATTGCGTCAGCATTGGAATGCTCGCGACTCACACGATGTCTCAACACCATGTTAAACTGGGACAGCTCTTCCAGCCATCTCCCCAGCTGCCCTTGTGGCTCCCTGAAATTCATCAACCACCTTAGACTTGAATGGTCAGTCCTGACCACAAATGGCCTTCCTAGCAAGTAGTGTCGGAACTGTTTGGTGAACCGAACTACTGCTAGCAGCTCTTTACTGGTCATACAATAACCCTGTTGCTCCTTGGTAAGAGCACAGCTACCAAATGCAACAACTTTCTCTTGGCCCTCTTGCACCTGCAAGAGCTCTGCTCCAATCGAATCATTGGAAGCAACCGTCTCCAAGATAAATTCGTCATGTTGATTTGGCAACGCTAACACCGGAGGTTGCGTCAACAAGCACTTTAAAGTCCTGAATGACTCTGCTTGTTCTTCGCCCCAGACAAAGTTGGCTTTGCCTGTGACGGCGTACAATGGGGCTGCTACCCTAGAGAAGTCCTTAACAAACACTCTATGATAGTTTACCAACCCCATAAACCTTTCTACCTGCTTGGCACTGTTTGGAACAGGCCAATCCTTCACCACTGCTATGTCATGTTCTGTCATAGCAATGCTGTCTTTGCCGACTTTACGGCCTAAAAACTCTACTTCTTGTTGGAAGAAGATACATTCCTTCGGCTTAAGCTTTAGCTTATGCCTCCGAAATCTCGAAAGAGCCTCCCGCAAGTTTGAGAGATGGTCCTCAAAATTGCGTCCAAGCACGATGATATCATCGAGAAATGCCAGGACTGTCTTCCATGTCAAACCTCTCAGGACTAAGTCCATTGCTCTGGCAAATGTGGCTGGGGCACCACACAAACCAAAGCCTTCTCTGATGTTCAACTGGAAGAATGCGGAGTTGGCATCCAATTTTTGAAAACCAAACACTGCCAGCAAATGTGTCCATGCAATCATCGACTAAAGGCAAAGGATACACGTCTTTGACTGTAACCTTATTCAACATCCTATAGTCTATGCAATAACGCACAGAGCCGTCATGTTTCCTTATCAAAACTGGAGCAGATGCCCATTTGGATGTGGCATCTTGTACACCCCCAGCCTTCGGCATTCCCTGAGGCTGGGCCTCTTCTTCCCCTGCAAAGCATGTTGGCTTTCGCCTCATACCTTGCTTCACAAGCTTTGCCTCCTTGGTATCTATATCACGTTCCTTATCAGTGAAGTCACCAAGGTCAGGTTCACCATTGATGAAGACATCTTGGAACTCAATCAGCAATTGCGCTAATTGAATCCGTTGACCTTCATCAAGGCTGCCACAAGAGGTGTCATAGACCTCCTGCAGGTGTGGTGGTATTGGACCAACCGCACCTGATGTTTCAAACACTTTGCTGGGCAAAGATGTTTCAACATCACACTCATTCCTGACAACTTCACTGATGGCAAATGCCCTCCCTATCTCTGTTCCCCTCCTGACAAGGCGGTAGCTATCTGATGGATTAACAAGACACAACACAGGGGTGTTAGTGCCTTCATGTAACACTCGGGGAACCAGAAATTTCTTCTGGTTCACTGGTTCCACGATATAGCTATGCAGGGGAGAGTGCAACCTGCATTGGACTCTCGCTACAGAGTGTGGAGGGATAACCTGTCTCTTAGACACCGTGACTTTGGAAACCACGGGACTATCGGATGAATGAACATCTAGGGAGATGCGCATACCATCAAAGTACAGCTCTGCTTTGCTCATATCTAGCACAGATTTGCCAGGATCACGAAGCAAATCAAAGCCCAACAGCATTTGTTGCTCAATGGGGGCAACAAACATGTTGACCTGGTACCACTGGTGACCAACCTTCAACTTAACCGGACCGGCTACAAAGGCTGCCATAGACAATTCCCTGCCAGCCGTTTGCAGCTCGACATCCCTTATCTTGGGGGGCTTGTGCTTCAGGGAATTGTAAACCTTATCAGAAATGATGGTCACCTGGGCAGCAGTATCTACCACTGCTGTTACTTGTACATCCCCTACTTGGACCCCCATGGTAAACTGGGAAGAGGAATTGACCTGACAGACAACAATAGGGTCTGGTTCGACTCCCCCCGTGCTTACTTGGCTGAAATTGGCAGCCAACCGGGATTTTTTAATTTTGCAGGTCTTGTCTGCAGACAGGGACGGGAAACGACCTACTTTTTCACCGTCCCTGTTTAACGACTTATGGTTGTCGTTAAGCTTAGGGCAATTTCTTTTGAAATGCCCTATTTCGCCACAATTGTAGCATCCGGTTGATCTGCGGGGTTGGGACAATTCTGACAAAAAGGTTTTTGTCAGTCTTTGCTCCAGGTCATTTAAGGCTTCTCTTAAATCATCAGTTGACATATCCTTTGCCTGCTGCTCCCGTGATGGCTGGGAGGCAACAGCAAAAACCTTTTCCGTTTTTTTCCGGTCACCATACATGGCTGCGTACACCTGCTGGTACTGGCGTACCATTTGTATGGCTGCATGCACGGACTCGGGTTGCTGCATGCAAACATGGAGACCGGCCTCTTTGTCAACCATACCCTGACAGAATCTGTTCACTGTTTGGACAGTGACAAACTCCTCTGGCAGCTTCTTAAAAGCTCTATAACCTAGAGTGAGCACTCGGTCAGCCCACTCATCTAGGGACTCGGTTGTCTCTTGTGCTGCATTCTGAAAACTTACCTGTGCAGCAGCTGGTAACTCATGTTGGCCAAATCGGGCAGCCAACTTGCTAACCAGCCTCTTGTATGTAAGCTGACCTTCTTGTTCACAGACAAGCGCATAATACTCGAGCGCTTTACCATCTAAACAGCAGACAAGGCAGCTAACTTGTTCTTCATCAGTCCACTCGCCTTGTTGGACATAGCGAGTGAACTTTAAAAAGAACGATTCCCAAGTACTCTTACCATCATATGATAAGTGTTCGGGAAAGGCAGATATCCAGTTACTAACCCTAGAACGCCTATGGGCAGATGGTGCCCTGGCAAACATAGAGTCATCACTGCAATCACTATCCACTACCTGGTCAAAACGTATGGTACGTTTAGGGGTGGTATAGTCTGGAAGTGGTAAGGTAGGGGGGTGTGTGGATTTTTGACTTTTTGGCAGTAAAATCCGCAGGAGTCATCAACTTCAGATTTTTATGTGGAAAAACCTTGTCATCTGTTGCAAGGGTGCAAACAGATGACCGTTGTTGCTGCTTGTGAGCGGCCAGAACATTGGTTGCCGCTTTCACCACCTTCACCATTTCCAACCAATCATGTGCACTTGGCTGAATATCTTCCTCCTCGTCCTCGTCTGTGTCTACCTCCAAGCTAGATTGGCCTAGCTTGTCAGTATTCTCAGCTGGCAGAGACATATTCTGTCTAAAGTCTATCATAGCAAGTATCTCAGGGGAGAACTTGCGACGACAGACAGCCTCTAAAATCTCCCTGGTTATAATACCAGAGCTCTCCCTCACCGCAATGAGCGCCTTGGCTAGGCTTGCACCCACATTAGGTATTGCCTGTAGCCTTTCCTCAGACGCAAAGTTAATGGCAACCAATGGTGGTTGCACAACCTCTGCTTCCTGAGAAAATATCTCGAACTTTCCCTTTATATTGATGTTCTCCATAACAACGAAAGATACCGAGAAATATTCAAGTTAAAATGTGTTTTAACTAAATAAATCTCAGTATCTATCTTCTCCCCCTTTATATGGCAAAAGGGCTAAATGGAGTTTATCAAAATATAACAGTTACTGTACCAGTGGCAGCAGAACGAAAAGGAAATCCGAAAAATAAACAAATTCCAAAGAATTTGGTCCTTCCAGGCCACGTCTAACCTAAGCGGAATTTGATGGCAAATTCCCGCTTAACTACGATTATTTACGTAGAAATTCTGGTTTAAATCGTTCAAGCAGATTGGCCCACTATGAACAAAACCAAGAATTCAGGTAGACTCCGTTCTATGAGTGCAGAATTTGAGGGCAAATTCGTACACAATCGGTAAAAATATGGACCTTTGGTAGCGTCTATCTTTCGGAACGGAATTCGTAAAAATTACCGCTGCCACCAATATAGAACTGTCGCGATTGATTATAAAGGGATTGACAATACAAGCAATCGACTTACCTTCCACGTCTGGATCGTAGCCAAGCTAGGAATTGCCTAATTCTTCTTGTTATATATTACACACAAATATGGCGCCTAACTGTCAGCCTAACACACTAGTTCCGGTTGGTCCGGAACCTTCCGTTAACTTTCGTCAACTCCCGTAACCAGTACCATACGGTACTACAAGTGTCATTCAGGCGCTCCGAAAGTCTCGGCCGTCAAATTTCGGTCGAGGTGTTTCGATTATTCCCGCGCTGGAAGTTGAAGATGAATATCCTCAGCAAATCTTATCCGAGGGTACAAATGCTGAAGGATTGGCTGCACGATAACATTGATGATGACCTTTTGAAATATAATACTATGGACACCGATTCTCACCAAAGGTGTGTTTTTTAATTGAATCTGCTCGGCCCACGAAATTACATGTATGCCAAAAAGATGTTACGGCCCAAAACAAAATCGACCCAATGCAAAAATAATCGTAAGACAATCGGCTCTACTTTGGGATACACTTAGACCCTTACTATAGTAACAACACCTAGGCCCTTTCTATTGTCACAGGGTGAGAAAAATGGGGTGTTGCCGTCTGACTGGGACTTGAACCCTAGACCCTCAGAATATGGATCTCTGGCTCTACAGACTGAGCTTACACATCTTCTCCCCTAAATAATGAACAGTTCTGAACCGTGACATACTCCCACGCTATATTGAAATTCATCCCCAAATTTCTCAGGGTTACAGAGCAATGCTAATTTAAGCTATATACAGTCACGGTCCCCCGTTGGGCTCCAATCCAAAAGATAAGGTTTGTTGGCCGCTGTGAGTTACAATACTTGACACCTGGACAGATAGTCTATAAATACACAATTTAATGCACTTTCAAAGAGTTTATGGCTCACGTCATCAAAATCTTTCAAACAGGGTTCCCACGCTGTCCGGGAAAACGGGAAATGTCCGTGAATTTGAAACAGGAGCTCCCGGCCTTGAAAAGTCCGGGAATTAGTGTTGATACATAAAAAAGTCCGGGAAGGTACGGGAATTAGTCTGGTAAAGGGGAGGTAAATCAAACAACCAAAATGGCGGTCTTAGCACAGTATATTGACTTCTGCATCTTGGATGATTTTTCGATTTACAAGTGATTTGGGAGGCCAAGTTTGACATTTATGAGATTTAACATTTATTTTCTGGTTACTATGGCAGTTTTGTTTGGAAAATGTTATAAGACAGTCACAAATCGACCACAAGTTTGCTTGATTGGCCCGTGCTAAGAAACATGAGAGCTCACAGGTCTGGTTGTTTCCTTGGGCAATTTGTTTAACCTTATTGCTCACAACCATGCTAAAAGCCAAAGGTAAATCAATATAAAATAAACAATAATAATACATACATGAACTATTGTCAAGGCAGAGCACAGCCAGTTGGCCACACCGGGTAGCAAGAAATACCCAAATATTAGCCACAATATACTAAAAATACTAAAAATGAATGTGTTATACTAAAAAAAGTGCTGTTTTAATCATGAATACAATATACACTTTCACTAAGATGTAATCGAACATACCCAAATTTTCATTTTTGAACCAAAATATACCCAAATACAGTATACTCCATGAAAGCTATTAAATAAAAAAAATAATTCGAATGAACTTGTATGAAATTACAACAAAATTATACCCTTCAAATTTAAATGTAGACAACAAATCTCATATCTTGCAAGTACATTTGTCTATTCATTAATGAACCTAACAGTTAGAAAAGCAAATGTCACTTTTTTCTTACAACATCTGAACTGCCAATTTCAACGGAATGAATGAAAGTAATAGTTGGCTAAGTCACATTATTTTGAAAATATCAATTCATTTTCTCATTAAAATCTATATTGTATACAAACCAAAATGAATATTGCTATAATTGTGTGTGTTTGGGTATTTTGTGCTGCTGCCATATTTTGTAGAACCCGTAGCACTGGCTTAAGCAGAGTACAACATTTAAACATGAAAGTTGTGAAATTTTTAATGTAGAAACACCTGCAGGCAGTTTTCATATACCCTTCAGTGTGACATGCTTTTGCCATTCTATGCACCTAAGTGGACTGAGGTCAAATGTGAGGTTACTTATTAAAGTACTATGAATATCTTGTAAAAAAAGTGATCCCTTGGAAGCATTAAAAACACCAAAATTACATGAAAATTGCAGACAACCTGCAACAGTTGCTGTCACAAAGTACATTTCATTACTTATAGACACTGAATGTATTTCTTAGATAGAGTTAGATTTATGTCATGAACTACATGTATTATATTGTTATTAAATGTTGTTTTAAACATTACCATGAAAATATTCATAGGACAAAAAAATTGAATAGCTTGAAATTCAATCTTCTAAAAAGTCCTTTAAAATTAAAAAAAGGTCCTTGATAAGTCCTGGAAAAGTCCTTAAATTTTCAAAATATCTAAGAGTGGGAACCCTGTTCAAAATAGTGTCATGCGTAGTGTGAAGTAGAAGTAGGAAGTCGGATAGAAGCCCGTAATTGCGGTTAGTGGTTAGTATATGACCAATATGGGAATGAATGAAACATGTGATGAAAAAGTTATTGGACATTTAATAGGACGGATTCACAACAAACACTGTGATGATATATGTAACTGAAGATTAAGACTGCTGTTTATTTTTGTCCAACTAGGCACACACCCTGCTACTTTGTCTTTATTATATGTTTTTATGATTGTTGAGAAAGGTATATTTTGTACCTGGTAAACATGTAAATAAAAGAAAATTAGGCCAACTAGCTGAAGATATTGGCAGTCTTTTAGTATTTAAATGTTCATAAGTTGATTATATAAACATATATCTTTGCATGTTTTTGTAATAGAAATAAATTAATGAATTAGACACTATATGCTTACGGCGGCTTAACAGTTAATCAGCTGTTCTATTGGACATACATAATCCCTTGGTTCTCAGCTGTACTTCCTGAAGTCCTGAACTATAAATTTATAAATACATTTGTAGCTATTATGTGAATATGTAATTTGAAAAAGTCTGATTGCTTGATAAAAAGTAATATAAATTTATCAGCATGTAGAGTAGGGTAGGTTAAAATGGGCAGGTCTGGTGAGATAAGATTAGACAAGGTTATTATACAAATTGGGAAAAATTTCAACTATGCCCATCATGATTTTCTTTTATTTTACAGTTTCAAGCAGTTGCTATGTTCTGTATATGTGTGTGACAATACTGAGAAATATCCGATGTCTGCCTCGCCAACATCTTGTTATGAGCAGAGAGAACTGGTTTTAACAGCTATTGAGGTGAGTTAGTTGTGTTGTTCAACATATTTCTAAATAACAGAAATTTTATACTCTTTTTGTGTTAACCTTTTAGTGGCTTTATTGCTTTAGTAAAATACTTATAAATGTGTTTAATGACCATATTGACACATTAAGCAAATTCTTACCACTTACATGTATATACATTTTTGTGTAAATGCAAATTAAAACAGAAATCAGATTAATTATTATCTCTTTAAGTTTATACAGAATACTTGTTTTACATGTTGCCTTTAAAAGTTGCTTGATCTTTGAAAATTCGATGAAGGATACCTAAACATCATTTCTTCATTTACAATGGCTTGAACAATTTGTATTTATGTTTGACCGAGAGTCATCCTTTTATCCACCTTGTTTTCAATATACATGTTTAGTCTTCTATATTTAGAGAGCTTTGTGCAAGAGTGGACCTTGTAAGAATCTCCTCTCATATGGATTTTGTTTGGTATGTTGTTTATATTTTTCAAAGTGTACTGTATTTTCTTTGACTGTACAAGGTCAAAAGAGTGCTTGGCCTGTTGGCGATGTCTGCATCTAGATTTTTTATTAAAAAAAATTGTGAAGTGAAATGTTTCTTACATAGTTTTCCTTACTGCTGAAGGCATTTACTTCATATGGTTCACATACATGTATATTAAACAGTTGCAGGTAGAACAACGGTTTGCTACCACAGATGAGATGATAAGTTGCTGATTAAACCCTTTAGAAAAAAATTCAACTTGACCTTGATCGTTGATATGACCTTGACATTATCGGTAAAATTGAATTTTGCAAAAATTTGCCAATATTTTATCAATGGACAGATTTGATTAATTCTTCAACAAACAGCACTTAAAAAAAACCCTATCATATTCAACAATTGATGTATGACCTTGTAGGTCAAATCTGACATTGAATTTTGCTAAAAAAGGCCATTATCATTGATGGATGAATTGTATTTATTTCAAGATATACAAAAACCTTTTAGAAAGTACCTTTCAGTTAGCTCAATAGGTAGTGCATTGGACTGTGAATAGTGTGACCTGTGTTCGATTCCCAAACATTGTAGGTCAAAGTACACTTTCATTTTGATTGATCATGAAATTCTTTTTACTGTCAATTGCACTTTACCTCTGCTCTGGCATGTACAGAAGTTTCCGTTCCTTGCGAAAATGAAGGCAACTAGTACCGGTAAACTGCTTGACAGCCAGCCCAGGAACAATGCGGTGGCTGAACTGTGCTCTGGTGAATTCAATGTAGATCACTTCCGTGATCTTAAGGGGAAACAACCAACACCACCACCACTTCTTTCAAGAAGATCAAACTCAAATTGACTTTGACAATTATATGATTGTTGAGTTATTTGATTTTATAAAAGGTAATTTTGTATATTAATGAAACAGATGTCTCCAGACCCATTTTCACATAGATGTGGTGTCAATGTTGAGAACAGATATCCTAACTCCTGCGTTAATAAGCTGTTCTACCCTGCATGGGAAATTTTACTGTCAAAGTGAGTAGATTATCTTTATGGTGTTAAACCTTTATTCAGCCCAATTTACTAGGCTCTATTGCCATTTTTTACCACAAACAACTTTTGCATTCTAATCAGGCTCAATACTGTTGGCTACCAACATCATTATTATTTCATGATATCCTCAAAATTGATAATGGACAGTTCCAACACAGGAAGTTCAAGACAGGTCTATTTAAGAAATTTATCAGGTTAAGGGCTAGTTAGAAGTTTCGATCAAGTGTTTTGTATTATAAAGCAGGAGGTATCATTCCAACATGTTTACTTGTTACCTTTGCAACAATTGAAAAAATATAAGACAGCTAACTGACATTCCTAGGGACCAGGTTTCAAACTAATTGATCTAAAAGTGTTTGGAAAGTGAAATATTTTGTTAAGGAAGAGTTACTTGAAATGACAGTTATGGAATGTTAAAATTTCTAAAATGACCAATATTATAACTTTAAGGAAAAATGTGGTGATATATTTATTACTTTGCATATTAAGCATCAGTTCATTGGTTGAATGGTTGGATGTTCTATTGACATAATGACCATTTTTTAATGACTATTGTTATGCACCTGGTAATCCAATTACATCGGCAGTTTTTGTCTGCCCTGAACATTGTGTCTTTTAATTGTGTGGAAAAAAGAAATTATGAAGGAAACTTAGGTAGGGTTTTCTCTTGAGAATACTCTGCAAACCATCTTGACAACTTAGGCAATACCATGGTCATTTTGTTTTACATTTCAGAATAGGTGATACAGTCATGACATACTTGTTGGAACATACATCACTCTACTTATATATAGATACAGATTGTTTTGTCCAATTAACAGGTATAACAGGCATTTAAATCTTTGCATAAAGCTTTTGTTTCACTTATCTCTTGCCAAAAACAAATAGATATTGGTTTGGCATTGTCCATTTGAATGTTTGTCCATCCATTTGTCTGTCTTTATGTTTGTCAAATGTCCATTAAATTGGAACCGTTTCAGTAAGAAACCTAAAACTTCAAATGTGATTAAGATGGTCCCCTATGGTACCACTGTTCTTATTATTTCCAGCAAATTGTACAAATAAAAAGAACTTGTATTTACTATTTTATTGAGTTGTATTTTGTTGGCGCATCTTGACATTAAAATACACATGTCATTGATAAAATAACTCCATGATTTAAATTAGAAACATCTATGGTCAGTCAGCCATGTTTTGAATGGGAGCTTAAACAGAGAGCACTATGGTACCGTTGTATGTTAATTGATGGCCCTTTTTAAATTCAGTATAATTTTTTGTAACAGAATATGATGTCACTACAGTTTCAGCAGACGACCTTCACTTGTCGGAACATGAAATTATAAGTTTAACCTTTATATATGGGGTAAAATAAAGAAGCATTTTTAACACACATCAGAAGCTTTGGAATTTCCCATCAATGACAGAATTTATTCAAAATGAAAAAAATTCTAACAATTTCTATCCAAATTCACAAAAAGCAGCACTTCCACTTTCACTTTAATGGTGGAAACACTATTTGGTTGGTGGAAACAGTATTTGGTGGCATTCAATGTGTAAAGAAACAAATGTTCTGATTACATCGGAATGGGCAAGGACGCGGTACCCGCGGGGAGTACTATACATCATTCCATTGAAAAGATGTGCAGTGCTCGAGAATCATTACATTTTGCTAAATTATTGAATTCTTCCCCTTTTTAAGTTTTCATAAGTTTTGTTTTTGGGCATTACTTTGAAATGGAGATATCAGCTTGAAACTTCATTAATTGATAGATCTCACTGAGGAACTATAACTCTGAAAGGTATTGTATAGGATTTAGTGCCCTTAGCAATTTCTATACACAAGTTTAAAATAAAAAGCATGACATTGGGAAAGCTCTGGAAGGCAGTTAATTCAGTTTTGTTTGCAGCATATTTTCAAACAGTGAATTTTTACTTGTACCATTTTTCTGATGTAAGTTATAAAAAGATTTTTGTTGAATATTAACACAATTTAACATGCCAATAAATTCTGTTATTGTTCTTTTGTCCTGCCATCATTGATCTTTTGGCGATGCATTGGTTGATTTTTTCCTGTCACTGGTTTTTAGCTCACCTGTCACAAAGTGACAGGGTGAGCTTTTGTGATCGCTTTTCGTCTGGCCTCCGTCGTCCGTCCGTCGTCCGTAATTTTACTTTAAATGACATCTCCTCATAAACCAGTAAGCCAATTTCATCCAAACTTCACAGGAATGTTCCTTTGGTGGTCACCTTTGAAAATTGTTCAAAGAATTTAATTCAATGCAGAACTCTGGTTGCCATGGCAACCAAAAGAAAAAACTTCTAAAAAACCCAAAGAGCTAGAGCTAAGATTTTTGGCATGAAACATCTTCTGGTGAGTGTCTACCAAGTTTGTTCAAATAAAAGCCCTGGGGTCAAAATTGGCCCCGCCCTAGGTTCCCTATATGCATATAGTAAAAACTTAAAAAATCTTCTTTTAAAGAACCCAAAGAGCTAGAGCTAAGATATTTAGCATGAAACGTCTTCTAATGGGTGTCTACCAAGTTTGTTCAAATAAAAGCCCTGGGGTCAAAATTGGCCCCACCCCAGGGGGTCATTGATTTTCCCTATATATGCATATAGTAAAAACTTAAAAAAATCTTCTTTTAAAGAACCAAAAGAGCTAGAGCTAAGATATTTAGCATGAAACATCTTCTAATAGATGTCTACCAAGATTGTTCAAATAAAAGCCCTGGGGTCAAAGTTGGCCCACCCCAGGGGGTCATTGATTTTCCATTTATACATATAGTAAAAACTTTAAAAATCTTCTTTTAAAGAACCCAAATAGCTAGGGCTAAGATATTTAGCATGAAACATCTTCTAATGGGTGTCTACCAAGTTTGTTCAAATAAAAGCCCTGGGGTCAAAATTTGCCCGGCCCTGGGGGTCATTGATTTTCCAAATTTCCTTATATGTGTATAGGAAAAACTTAAAAAATCTTCTTCGGAAAAAACCAAATAGCTAGAGTTTAGATATTAAGCATGAAACATCTTCTAGTGATTGTCTACAAAGTTTGTTCAAATAAAAGCCCTGGGGGTCAAAATTGGCCCCACCCCGGAGGTCATTCATTTTCCCTATATGTGTAAAACTATAGCAAAAATTGAAAAATCTTCTTTGAAAAAACTCAAATAGCAAGAGTTTAGATATTAAGCACGAAGCATCTTCTAGTAAGTGTCTTCAAAGTTTGTTCAAATAAAAGCCCTGGAGTCAATATTGGCCCCGCCCCGGGGAACATTGATTTTCCTTATACGAGTATAGCAAAAACTTGAAAATCTTCTTTTAAAAAACCCGAATAGCTAGAGTTTAGATACTAAGCATGAAACATTTTCTAGTAAGTGTCTACAAAGATTGTTCAAATAAAAGCCCTGGGGTCAAAACTGGCCCTGCCCCAGGTGTGTCATTGTTTTTAGCTCACCTGTCACAAAGTGACAGGGTGAGCTCTTGTGATCGCTTTTCGTCCGGCGTCCGTCCGTCCATCCGTCCGTCCGGCGTCCGTCCGTCGTCCTTCCGTAAACTTTTACTTTAAATGACATCTCCTCATAAACCACTAGGCCAATTTCATCCAAACTTCACAGGAATGTTCCTTTGGTGGTCACCTTTAAAAATTGTTTAAAGAATTTAATTCCATGCAGAACTCTGGTTGCCATGGCAACCGAAAGAAAAAACTTTAAATATCTTCTTTTAAAAAACCATAAGAGCTAGAGCTTAGATATATGGTATGAAACATCTTCTAGTGAGTGTCTACCAAGTTTGTTCAAATAAAAGCCCTGGGGTCAAAATTGGCCCCGCCCCGGGGGGTCATTGATTTTCCCTATATGCATATAGTAAAAACTTAAAAAATCTTCTTTTAAAGAACCCAAAAAAAAGCTAGAGCTAAGATATTTAGCATGAAACATGTTTTCTAATGGGTGTCTACCAAGTTTTGTTCAAATAAAAGCCCTGGGGGTCAAAAATTGGCCCCGCCCCGGGGGTCATTGATTTTCCCTATATGCATATAGTAAAAACTTAAAAAATCTCTCTTTTAAAGAACTCAAAAGAGCTATGGCTAAGATATTGAGCATCAAACATGTTCTAATAGGTGTCTAACCAAGTTTGTTCAAATAAAAGCCCTGGGGTCAAAATTGGCCCCGCCCCAGGGGGTCATTGATTTTCCCTATATGCATATAGTAAAAAACTTAAAAAATTTCTTTTAAAGAACCAAAAGAGTTAGAGCTAAGATATTTAGCATGAAACATGTTCTAATAAGTGTCTACCAAGTTTGTTCAAATAAAAGCCCCAGGGGTCAAAATTGGCCCCGCCCCGGGGGTCATTGATTTTCCCTATATGCATATAGGTAAAAACTTTAAAAAATCTTCTTTTAAAAGAACTCAAAGAGCTAGAGCTAAGATATTTAGCATGAAACATGTTCTAATGGGTGTCTACCAAGTTTGTTCAAATAAAAGCCCTGGGGTCAAAATTGGCCCCGCCCCGGGGGGTCATTGATTTTCCCTATATGCATATAGTAAAAACTTAAAAAATCTTCTTTTAAAGAACCAAAAGAGTTAGAGCTAAGATATTTAGCATGAAACATGTTCTAATAAGTGTCTACCAAGTTTGTTCAAATAAAAGCCCTGGGGTCAAAATTGGCCCCGCCCTGGGGGGGGGTCATTGATTTTCCTTATATGCATATAGTAAAAACTTAAAAAATCTTCTTTTAAAGAACTCAAAGAGCTATGGTTAAGATATTTAGCAACAAACATGTTCTAATAGGTGTCTACCAAGTTTGTTCAAATAAAAGCCCTGGGGTCAAAATTGGCACCGCCCCGGGGGTCATTGATTTTCCTTATATGTGTATAGCAAAACTTAAAAAATCTTCTTTTAAAAAACCCAAAGAGCTAGAGTTAAGATATTAAGCATGAAACATCTTTTAGTGAGTGTCTACAAAGTTTGTTCAAATAAAAGCCCAGGTGTCAAAACTGGCCCGGCCCCAGGGGTGTCATTGTTTTTAACTATATGTGTATAGTAAAAACTTAAAAAAAATCTTCTTTTAAAAAGCCCAATGAGCTAGAGCTTAGATGTTTAGCATGAAACATCTTCAGGGTTCCCACGGTCAGGGAAAAGTCAGGGAAAAATGATTTTTTTTCAAGGTCAGGGAAAAGTCAGGGAATTTTGAAATTGGTCAGGGAAATATGAAAAATAAGCAAAAGTCAGGGAAAAGTCAGGGAATTTTGTAAGAGAAGAATGTTGGTCAAACTGTAGGAAGCAAAATCAATCAAGGCTAAGGCAGTTTCTTTGATTATTTTAGGTATCTTTATATTGATTTATCAATATGAGCATTTTTTTATTCTTGTGAATATCTTGCTCCAAAAAATATGCTTATGTCTGAAACTTTTTGAAATCTTTTGTCATTTCAAGAAACTTTATCTTAATAATGAATAAAAAAATCTTCTAAAAATCTGTTAGTCCAAAGTTATCCAAACTTGGCAGGATTGTTCCTTTGGTAAAGGGCTTCCAAATTTGTTAAAATATTTTGATTCCGTGCAAGAATCTGGTTGTCATGGCAACCAAAAGAAATTATAAGAAAAAAAACCTACTTCTAAAGACCCACAAGGCCTAGAGCTTAGATATTTTGCAAAAGGCATCATCTAATGGACCTCTAACAATTGACCCATGCTTGGGGTCCTTGATTTTTATTTTGCAAATATAATAAAAACTTAAAGTATCTTACTGTCTGCTTAGGTACAAGGCTTAGAGCTTTGATATTTGGTATATAATATTATTTATAGGTCCTCTACCAAAGTTGCTCAAATTTTGCCCATATTGTCAAAACTGGCCAACCCAAGGGATCATAGGTTTTCCTTTTTTTTTAACATTTAGTAAAAATTAACAAAATTTCTTCTCTGACTTGACAAAAGCTATAGGTTAGATATCGAGAATGAAAATTTGTGTAATAGACCATTATCAAGATTGTTGAAATTATAGCCCAGGGGTCAAAATTGGCTGATTCATTGATTTTCATTATTTACATAATTTTTTATATTAAAAAAAAATATTCTTTTAAATTTACGTATCTAAGAAATAAGTAATGCTTACTTGAAAAGATAGCATTTAAGATAAAAATGTAACTGTATTTCAAAGTTTAAAACAGCAATGCAATACAGTAAACACCTATCAATTATTGCACTATAATGTGGCCTTTGTATCTTAACATTAGACACATCTGCACATTAATTTTCATATGTCATGCTGAAATATAACCTTGACCCTGAAATTCACTAGATACAACTGCATTATGGTAATGTTCTATTGTATAGAACAAAAAAAATCTACTTCTGTTATACTGATGCAGTGACTTGGCATTTTTTCACAAATGCAACCTTTTATATTTTGGCCACTCCCTATACAAATCAGTGTAATCAATGGAGGATTGACTAAAATAGGCATGCATTTTACTTGAATAAATGTTAGTAATCAATTAAAAACTTTTGTTTTAACAAGAAACAATAAGACAGGTAATGAAGTGGCTTCATGAAAAGCAAAATGTAGCCAAAGCTAATAATACTAGTATATAGCAGAAATTATACAAAACTAGCTATGATTACACTGCTTTATATGCTCAAGAATGAAACATATTTGAGCATGACATATGTTATCAAATACTTTTCATTTTGGATAAATGTGCTCATGCTAATTGAAAGTAAACTACACAAGTAGCTAATGACAATTGTTGCTTATATTCATATACATGTATTCTGTATCTGAAATAATTTAAAATAAAGAAAGGGAGGAAAGAGGTTGGCTTAAATGTAGGGAAGAGGAGGCCAGCATATAAAAAAAAGTTTAATGCTCTAAAGATTGTGAAAACTTGACGCTGTTATTGGTCAGGGAAAAATGGTCTTGGTCAGGGAAAAGTCATGGAAAAGTCAGGGAATTTTGATTTCTCTTCTTTGTGGGAACCCTGATCTTATGGGTGTCTACCAAGTTTGTGCAAATAAAAGCCCTTGGGTTAAATTGGCCCTGCAACGTTGGGGGTGGGGGTTAGGGGGGCCTATATACAGGTGAGCAACCTCAGGGCCATCATGGCCCTCTTGTTAACTATATGTGTAAAGAAAAAACTTAAAAAAATCTTCTTTTAAAAATCCCAATGAGCTAGACCTTAGATGTTTAGCATGAAACATCTCCTAATGGTTGTCTACAAAGTTTGTTCAAATTAGAGCCCCGGGCTTTAAACTGGCCCTGCTCCGGGGGCCTATGTACAGGTGAGCGACTTCAGGGCCATCATGGCCCTCTTGTTTGTTTTTGTTCTGGTTTTAAATACTATGACACAATATAATATTGTTTAGTTGTACTGACCTGTGTTTTTCTTTTCCTAAATTGCATGCTATCTGATAGTGGCCCTAATGGAAAATATATTAGCAACCTTGTTATTGGATATCTTTTGTAAACTTGTTGAGTACAACAAAACATTAACTATGGTAAATGTCATTGCCTTGTCATAAAGAAACAAAGTTCTTTGGAATGGTCGGTTAAATGGTTAACATGGATATAAGGTCGTATTTTAAGCAGTTAGCATTTTTGCTAGCCTTGACACCACTTGCACAGTAACTATTAAATTTATGCTTTTATTTTTAGGATTACCTTTATTTGACCTTCTTAAACATGACAAGAATGAGAAGAAAAAAATTTGTGATAAAGTTTTTAAAGAAGTCGATATACCTCGTACAAGAAAAACTAAAGTTGATGGAAATTTAAGAAGTAATAAAATCGATTCACCTAATGTCATAGAGACGGAACAAAATGAAACGCAGATTGACCTTCACACTGATCATACAAGTTTTGATAAGATAACAGAGGTCACCAATAAGGCTGAAGATATTTTAAACAGTACTCATATTGGAGGTTTAAGAAATAAACCAGAAAGTGAAACAGAACATATAGTTTCCAATAAAACTGAGAGAGGGGCAAATAAAAATCTGTTAATTTATCGTTCAACAATTAGTAGATCTACTGAAGATACATGTAAATTTAAAAGAAAAAAGAAAAGAAAATATGAAGAAATTAGTGAACAAAGATTTCTAGATTTGAAAAGAGACAGTGAACTTTATAAAGTAAGAAACAATCAAGCTATAGATTGTCATTCTGCAGGCAGTTTTGATAACCTAGCAAATCTGGACTGTGGTAGTAAAGGTGCCTTTACTGGCAACATTATTGATAGAATGGCAAGAAACTCAAGAAAAAGAAAATTTAGTGAAATATATTCTGAAACTGAAACCGAAAATAGTGTAGATAATAAAAGTAAACGTTTGTGTTTAGATAATGGAAATCACACATTGAATGTAGATATTGCGGGAAATATTGAAAATTGCATTGTAGAGACCACGGAAGAATTTAACACTGCAAGAAAGCTACCAAACACCAGTATAAATGTGAAAGATAGAAGTTGCAACCTTTTGTCAAAGATTAAACACAGAAGAAGAAGAAAGGAAAAGAAAAATTTGAAAAGTTCACAGGACAAAAATCTTGGCTGCTCATTTTGTCCTTTCGAGTAAGTATAACTTATGTTGAAAATGGAATTTTAGGTGCCAGCGTCATAGATTTGTCTGGTGGTTGCTTTGAAATCTTGATCATATGTTTACTAAAAATAAATATGAAGAAAATTGGATGAAGCTTGGTTTGTGAATTAATAGCAATATTATTATGGAGATTTATTTTTCTTTAATCAGAATGCTTGTTTTTATGGCAACAAAGTAAAAATTTGGCTTTTGTGAACTGTAATGTGTATGTAATATAAACAAATTATAATTCCTTTCAAAAACTAGCTACAGGCAATGGATAATGTCCGCCAGTTTCTAAAGTAAATCTGGTTCCATCCTCTCTCTATATAAATAATTTTTTGAAGATATTGATTCATATATGCCATATAAGTTAAAGTGTACAGTGTGTTAGGGTTCTAGCATAAAATTTTATTTTATGATTATAATGTTTTTCCAAAATGTTGATCAGTATTATCACTTTATCATTATTTCTCATTGTAGGTTCCACTTACCTCTAGCGAGGAACAGTGCTCTATTTAGCAGAAATCCCAGGGAAAAACTGTCAAAATCTGGTACATATTTACTAAAAAATAAAGAATTATCTTAACTAAACTTTATAGAAAGCTGATGCTATTTATACTAATATTTATGATATCAAGCTTTATAAAGTTGAAATTAATATGTACATGATAGGTTTTATGGGCATGTTATTGACATAAAATCTGTAATTTTGAATTTCTCTATTCTCATCAGGTTAATTACTGTTGTGCTAAGAATTCATTAGTATTATGCTAAGGTAATACTGATATGATATTCCAAAATGTTTAAGTAAAAATATAGCTTTGGAGATTTGAAAATCAATACATAGATGTGTCCTTATAGGCTGATATTTTTCAGGTTTCTACTTTTTGTTCATCACAATATTGATAATTGATATAGCATTGTCCATTAGTCTAGGATCTCTATCTTGGAATCAGTGTGTCCAGTTTTCTTGAACTTGGCAGGAATCATTGTGTGAATAGGAAAGTGAGTGTCACCTTATTTCATCAAATGCCATTAAAGGATATTTTAGTAATGGCCTTTTGTTAGTGAAAAAAAGCATTTTTCAAAGGAAACCACTTCAGATGGTTAATTGTATTGTAATGAAACTCAGCAGAAATATATAAATTATCAAAAGTTAATGGGTTTTCCATTATGTTTAGTGATAGAAAAAATCTTCTATGAAAGTCAAGGGGCTAGAGCTTAGGTACATTATGTATTTGGCTCTAACCATCATCTTGTGTACTTCCACCAAGGTTGCTGAAATTATGGCCCTGCTGTCAAAATAGCCCTGCCTGGGGAACATTGGTTTCTGTAATATTTTTTTCTAGTAAAACTTTAAAAAATTGTTCTTCTCTGAAAGTCCTAAGGCTAAAGCATTTATACTAGGCATGAAAACTGACTTGTCAACTTCTACCAAGATAGTTCAAATTTTTGTACTGCGGTCTAAATTTGCTCTGAAGGGGGAAGGCCATAGGTTTCCTTTTATGTCTATATTAAACTGTTAAAAAATCTTATTGTTAACACCATTGGTCTTCAGTCCTTAGATTTGGTGTTAAGGTTAGTCATGACTAGTAGATGGGACCCCTCTTGATTTAAGGTCAGTAGATCAAAGGTGAAGATCACAGTAGCATGTTTTCCTAAAAACTTTGTCCCACTTGTAACTATAGAGAATATTGTACAATTCTGCTCTCTGGAGTGTGTTTGGGTTCATGCCTCTCCTCCCTGTATTACACTTGTGAGAAAAAGTAATCATAAATATTAGTGTTTTCTTTGTTTCAGTATTATTATCAAGACTTGACTCAACTTCTGAAGATGCCATGTTACTTTGTAAGGAAATATTCTGCGACACAAAGGTTCTCACGAAAAATGAACCTCAAGTTATTTTTCCAGATCTTAGAGAAATGGAAAGTGAAAACTCTGAGAAATGTAAAGAGCCATCGCATCCTACAGAAAGCGGCTTGAAAAACAGTTCACATAAGAAAGGAATGCCAGATTATAGTAATGTTGTCCCTTGTGTACCATGTGACAAAGAGCTCATGATCAGGTTAGAACATGTTGAGAATTGTCAATGTTGTAATCTATGTAAAAATCAAAAGCATACTAAACAATCTTTCAATGAAAAAACTGTTAAAAACTGTTCTTGTATTTCTAGAACTGAACTTTCTCATATTTGTGAACCAGGTTATGAAAACACACAGAATAAGGGTTTACTTAATGAAAAAATAAAAGAGAAATTCAGTAATGATAAAAGTATGAATGTTTCGCTTCTGAAAAGAAGAAAATATGAGATTTTGAGTAGTAGAGACCCTAAATGTTCTATCGTTAGTGAATGGAAGACTTTAGAACAAAACGAAGGCACTTGCAACTTTGACCATTGTAATGAGGGCGTTATAGTGGAATCTGATATAACTTCACAGTACAATAGTTCCATGGCAAAAAGCATGAGAAAGTCTGCCTTACCTAAAGCAGGCAATTGTGAACGATGTCGTATAGAAAGAATGGCAACAGAAGAACAGATTCAGAGAAGTAATATAGATGGTGGAACACTATACAGGACGACTAATGACACATGCATTAACAGTTCTCTCAATATACATAGCTGTGTGTTACTTTGTGGACAAGATTCATGTACAGTAAGTTAAAGTATAGTGTTTTAACAAAACTGTTCAGGGTGAACTATTATTCTACTTGATAATTGTCCATCATCCATCCATGCCTCTGATATCAGTTTTTGTCTGCCCCCACTTAAAAAGCGGGAGCATACTGTGATGGGGTCTGTATGTATATGCAGATTTGAACTTTGATGCCAGTTGACCTACATTTTGACCTAATACCTGCTTTTCATTCATGGTTATGAATATGAATTGTCCCCTGTCATTCAAAGCCTTAACGGTCTTTTAAGTGATGTACAAAGCAACACTTGGGACATCAACTTCAGAGTTCAATCTGAATCTGATCTTGACTTTTACATACATGTGACATCCCGGCGGGATTTAAAAAAATCCCGATATTTCAACACTGATCCCGATTCCCGATATTACAGCTTGAATTCCCGATATTTAAAAAAAAATCAACATAAAAAAAATCAAACACAGCACCTGTATCTAAAATGTAAACCGTGCCTCCGGGCATTGATTGTTATCTGTCAATATCCTAAATTATAGCAGATTAAATGTTGAGTCACTAATTTACAGCAAGGTGACGTAATAAACAATTCCTATACCCAAAGTTATTCTCACATGTTTAACTTATCACGTGTTGTGTGTCAATCCATTGACCTCTTTTGTAATTTGGCAGTACTGTAGGTATTACACGCTACGTCATCAAAACTACCCTGTAAATTTACATGTATGAATTCGGCTCAACCTTTTGATTTTCTTTGATTAGTGCCGCACTGATAAAGATAAAAGGTGAGCAGAATCATTTAAAGTGGATCATTCAAAAACCTGTTCGAGATGTCTAATTAACCTATTTTTAGTGAGTGGGTAATTTTATTGTTTTGTTTAGCAATTACACTATCATCGAGGCAAAAATGTGGATTTAATTAACGGAACGATTCTTGCATTTATTTCGAGTCTTCTACTTATGTTATGTTATTTAACTGTCACAGTCTTATGTTCATGAATAGTTGTTGTACGTTTTCAAATAGCTTGTAGACAATTATTGAATGACTGAAAAGACAGATATAATTCTTCAAACTGAAAATAATGAAATGTGAAAATGTGACTGTTTTGATATAGCCTGTATGACTACACTTATTTATTTATCAATTTGTTTATTTTTTGGTGAAATAAATTAATATTGATCCACAAAAAAATCATAAAAAGTATAACCATTTAATGATTTTGAGGGTAATAAAGATTCTTTGAACCAAATGTGCCAAACACGCATTGAAATTCAAGTCGATAAAAAAATCCAGTTTTGAGCCTCAAAATCCAGCTGAAAATCCAGATTTGGCCCATTTCATTTGTCACATGTATGCTTTTAAACGACCTTGACCTTGATAGTCAAATTAATGAATTTTGCTAAGATAAGCTGTAACTTTGTAATTGGCAGATTTTATTTATGCTTGGACAAGACCACATTTATGGTAAAAATAACATGTGCCCTTCAAATGACATTAAGGTCAAGTTATTGACTTTGTTTAACTTTTATTTGATATTATAGTTGGACAAAACAACACTTGTGAGAAAAACCAACATGTTGAATAATTAAAGTAAGAACTTTTCTGTGATCTATTTTGCACCTGTTGTTGCTAGTAATAACCAGTATTTGGCAGGGGATAAAAATTTCTACAAAGTCTCTTGTTACTTTAGATGTTACACTTATTTCTGGTCTTATTTAAGGTTCTACAAGAAAAGAATGCACAAGACCATGATCGATGTAGCAGGGAAGCTGAATTAAAGCCTGGGAGCAACGATATGGTATCACATAACACTAGGACAGTTGACATTTCCATTGTTTCTGCTGTTGCACCTTCCTTAAAACAGTTTATTGAAAATCACAGGTATAATGTTTATTCTTTATGAATTTATTTGTTTGTAAAATTGATAATTGTTGGTTAAATAGGGGTGCAATAATATGGTGAAGCCAGTATTGTAAAAAAGATTGTTGTACATGATCATTATAAATAAGCCTTGCCACAGAAGAAAAAATCAACTGAAGATGTAAATCAAGTTTCAATGCTATTGCTAAGGCAAAAACTTAAGATGCTACAAATGGAAAGCAAAAACTTACAGATGCTACCTAAGTACATGTATGTGATCTTTTTACCATAATTCACTTAAAAATGTTGGCAGGATAAATTGTTGATTTCACAATGAAGCCACCTTTGATGTGTAGTTGTTTTTGACCTTTTTCATATTTTTCACCTTGAAAACACACTCGTACAACAGATCATTTAGATATTTAAGTTTGCAACTCTTTACAACTTTCAGATTATGTTGTACAATAAATATATATATAATTTGTGTATTATTTATCCAGGAACTGCCCTTACCGAGCTTTGTTAAATCATCATTGTCCAGCTGATGTATACAAAACAAACCAGTCATGCTCTAATCCTAGGATCAGGAATGGTAATGTCTAGTTATAATTGTATATCATTACTGAATAAACTTTTTCTCCGAAAATAATATGCTTAGGCACTATTTTCAATGTTGTCAGATGACAATCAAGCTGTGTCCCTCCAGATGAGCCAAAATATTTCAAGAAAATCAAACTAGTGAAAAATGTACAAAGATTTGAAGAAAAGTAAAAAGATTCAAAATTTAAGTAGCAATTTACAGGTTATGTGCAATAAATGACTGTTTTTGCAGAATATCATTATATATATCACCATATTTTGACTGTGGTACTTACTAAGGACTTCTTTTGCATATTTTGATCTCTTTTTGGTATTTTGCATGGATTGTAAGTGTTTGCAAATGGATAAATTGCTTTCTTTGTTCACTGTGCAATATTTTACTTTTAATTAAATTTTCAAAACACTCGTAAAAATTGGCATGAATCTGGAGGCATGCTGCTTTGAGTCTAATATTAGTCATTTGGCTCTCGCTGATAATTCAGCAAATGTGTGGGATTAGTAGTTGGTCACTTGTGGAGAAATGGATAATTACTGGCTAGTTATCCAGATTTGTGCTAAAACCTTTTTATCCCCCGCCGAAAAGGCGGCGGGGGATATAGAAATAGTCTCCGTCCGTCCGTCCTTCCATCCGTCCGTCCTTCCGTCCGACATTTTTGTCCGGAGCATATCTCTAAAAGTATTTGAGTTATCAACTTGAAACTTCATAGGTGGATAGACCTCATTGAGGAGGAGTGCAGTGCAAAGAATGAAACTCTACCCTGCATAATTTTTGAGTTATTCCCTTTGTTATTTTTTCAAAATTGATTTTTTGTCCAGAGCATAACTCCAAAAGCCTATGAGATATCAACATGAAACTTCATAGGTGCATATATCTCACTCAGGAGGTGTGCAGTGCACAAGAATGATAACTCTACCTTTCATAATTTTTGAGTTATTGCCCTTTGTTATTTTTCATACTTAATTTTTCACCTGAGTGGAGCAAAACTCAAAAAGTTTTTGAGATATCAACATGAAATGTTCATAGTTGGATAGATCTTATTGAGGAGGAATGTTGTGCGCAAGAATGATAACTCTTCCCTATACAATTTTTTGAGTTATTGCCCTTTGTTTTTTTTCATGCTATTTTGTCCGAGCTTATCTCAAAAAGTATTTGAGGTATCAACTTGAAAATTCATAGTAGTGGATGGATTTCATGAGGAGGAGTGCATTGCACAAGAATGAGATAACTCTACCCTGCATTATTTTTGAGTTATTGCCCTTTTTTAATTTTTCAAAATTAATTTTTCCAGACATAACTCAAAAAGCCTTTTGAGATATCATTATGAAACTTCAATAGGTGCATAGATCTTCACTCAGGAGGTGTGCAGTGCACAAGAATGATAACTCTACCTTTCATACTTTTTGAGTATTGCCCTTTGTTATATTTCATACTTTAATTTTTTCAATTCAATTTTTTTCTCAAAAAGTATTTGAGGTATCAACTTGAAACTTCATAGTGTGATAGATTTTACTGAGGAGGGATGCAGCACACAAGAATGATAACCTACCCTGCATATTTTTCAGTTATTGCCCTTTGTTATTTTTCAGCCATTAGTATTTCACATAGGTTTCAAATCTGTAATCACTATAGCCATCAGTTTCATTACCAAAAAACCTCTTAAAAAATGGAATTATTCTGCTCTACTACATATACATTCTTCCAATGAGCAAACCACATCGGCGGGGGATGGCCATGTTGACAGGGGCTCTTGTCATGAACATATTTTGATAGAAAAA